>NC_090746.1:63070851-63107829 GCF_036898095.1 Palaemon carinicauda | reverse complement strand
GCAACCTCTGGCGCGGCGGAAAAACCCGTAAGTTCAATGCCCAAAATGCTGAAGTAGCTCTCAAATTGCTTCTCTAAGTAATCCTACTCAAATATAACTCATGACACCACTAATAGGCTAGCTGGAGTTGGCCGAAAGCTATTTCAGAAGGAAGGGCAACCTCTGGCGCGGCGGAAAAACCCGGAAGTTCAATGCCCAAAATGCTAACGTAGCTTTCAAATTGCTTCTCTAAGTAATCCATCTCAAATAAAAGTCATGACACCACTAATAGGCTAGCTGGAGTTGGCCGAAAGCTATTTCAGGAGGAAGGGCAACCTCTGGCGCGGCGGAAAAACCCGGAAGTTCAATGCCCAAAATGCTAACGTAGCTTTCAAATTGCTTCTCTAAGTAATCCATCTCAAATAAAAGTCATGACACCACTAATAGGCTAGCTGGAGTTGGCCGAAAGCTATTTCAGAAGGAAGGGCAACCTCTGGCGCGGCGGAAAAACCCGGAAGTTCAATGCCCAAAATGCTAACGTAGCTTTCAAATTGCTTCTCTAAGTAATCCATCTCAAATAAAAGTCATGACACCACTAATAGGCTAGCTGGAGTTGGCCGAAAGCTATTTCAGAAGGAAGGGCAACCTCTGGTGCGGCGGAAAAACCCGAAAGTTCAATGCCCAAAATGCTGAAGTAGCTTTCAAATTGCTTCTCTAAGTAATCCAACTCAAATATAACTCATGACACCACTAATAGGCTAGCTGGAGTTGGCCGAAAGCTATTTCAGAAGGAAGGGCAACCTCTGGCACGGCGGAAAAACCCGAAAGTTCAATGCCCAAAATGCTGAAGTAGCTTTCAAATTGCTTCTCTAAGTAATCCAACTCAAATATAAGTCATGACACCACTAATAGGCTAGCTGGAGTTGGCCGAAAGCTATTTCAGAAGGAAGGGCAACCTCTGGCGCGGCGGAAAAACCCGGAAGTTCAATGCCCAAAATGCTGAAGTAGCTTTCAAATTGCTTCTCTAAGTAATCCATCTCAAATATAAGTCATGACACCACTAATAGGCTAGCTGGAGTTGGCCGAAAGCTATTTCAGAAGGAAGGGCAACCTCTGGCGCGGCAGAAAAACCCGTAAGTTCAATGCCCAAAATGCTGAAGTAGCTTTCAAATTGCTTCTCTAAGTAATCCAACTCAAATATAAGTCATGACACCACTAATAGGCTAGCTGGAGTTGGCCGAAAGCTATTTCAGAAGGAAGGGCAACCTCTGGCGCGGCGGAAAAACCCGGAAGTTCAATGCCCAAAATGCTGAAGTAGCTTTCAAATTGCTTCTCTAAGTAATCCAACTCAAATATAACTCATGACACCACTAATAGGCTAGCTGGAGTTGGCCGAAAGCTATTTCAGAAGGAAGGGCAACCTCTGGCGCGGCGGAAAAACCCGTAAGTTCAATGCCCAAAATGCTGAAGTAGCTTTCAAATTGCTTCTCTAAGTAATCCAACTCAAATATAACTCATGACACCACTAATAGGCTAGCTGGAGTTGGCCGAAAGCTATTTCAGAAGGAAGGGCAACCTCTGGCGCGGCGGAAAAACCCGGAAGTTCAATGCCCAAAATGCTGAAGTAGCTTTCAAATTGCTTCTCTAAGTAATCCAACTCAAATATAACTCATGACACCACTAATAGGCTAGCTGGAGTTGGCCGAAAGCTATTTCAGAAGGAAGGGCAACCTCTGGCGCGGCGGAAAAACCCGGAAGTTCAATGCCCAAAATGCTGAAGTAGCTTTCAAATTGCTTCTCTAAGTAATCCAACTCAAATATAACTCATGACACCACTAATAGGCTAGCTGGAGTTGGCCGAAAGCTATTTCAGAAGGAAGGGCAACCTCTGGCGCGGCGGAAAAACCCGAAGTTCAATGCCCAAAATGCTGAAGTAGCTTTCAAATTGCTTCTCTAAGTAATCCATCTCAAATATAAGTCATGACACCACTAATAGGCTAGCTGGAGTTGGCCGAAAGCTATTTCAGAAGGAAGGGCAACCTCTGGCGCGGCGGAAAAACCCGAAAGTTCAATGCCCAAAATGCTAAGTAGCTTTCAAATTGCTTCTCTAAGTAATCCAACTCAAATATAACTCATGACACCACTAATAGGCTAGCTGGAGTTGGCCGAAAGCTATTTCAGAAGGAAGGGCAACCTCTGGCGCAGCGGAAAAACCCGTAAGTTCAATGCCCAAAATGCTAAGTAGCTTTCAAATTGCTTCTCTAAGTAATCCATCTCAAATATAAGTCATGACACCACTAATAGGCTAGCTGGAGTTGGCCGAAAGCTATTTCAGAAGGAAGGGCAACCTCTGGCGCGGCGGAAAAACCTGTAAGTTCAATGCCCAAAATGCTGAAGTAGCTTTCAAATTGCTTCTCTAAGTAATCCAACTCAAATATAACTCATGACACCACTAATAGGCTAGCTGGAGTTGGCCGAAAGCTATTTCAGAAGGAAGGGCAACCTCTGGCGCGGCGGAAAAACCTGAAGTTCAATGCCCAAAATGCTAAAGTAGCTTTCAAATTGCTTCTCTAAATAATCCAACTCAAATATAACTCATGACACCACTAATAGGCTAGCTGGAGTTGGCCGAAAGCTATTTCAGAAGGAAGGGCAACCTCTGGCGCGGCGGAAAAACCCGTAAGTTCAATGCCCAAAATGCTGAAGTAGCTTTCAAATTGCTTCTCTAAGTAATCCAACTCAAATATGACTATGACACCACTAATAGGCTAGCTGGAGTTGGCCGAAAGCTATTTCAGAAGGAAGGGCAACCTCTGGCGCGGCGGAAAAACCCGTAAGTTCAATGCCCAAAATGCTGAAGTAGCTTTCAAATTGCTTCTCTAAGTAATCCATCTCAAATATAAGTCATGACACCACTAATAGGCTAGCTGGAGTTGGCCGAAAGCTATTTCAGAAGGAAGGGCAACCTCTGGCGCGGCGGAAAAACCCGAAGTTCAATGCCCAAAATGCTGAAGTAGCTTTCAAATTGCTTCTCTAAGTAATCCATCTCAAATATAAGTCATGACACCACTAATAGGCTAGCTGGAGTTGGCCGAAAGCTATTTCAGAAGGAAGGGCAACCTCTGGCGCGGCGGAAAAACCCGAAGTTCAATGCCCAAAATGCTGAAGTAGCTTTCAAATTGCTTCTCTAAGTAATCCATCTCAAATATAAGTCATGACACCACTAATAGGCTAGCTGGAGTTGGCCGAAAGCTATTTCAGAAGGAAGGGCAACCTCTGGCGCGGCGGAAAAACCCGTAAGTTCAATGCCCAAAATGCTGAAGTAGCTTTCAAATTGCTTCTCTAAGTAATCCATCTCAAATATAAGTCATGACACCACTAATAGGCTAGCTGGAGTTGGCCGAAAGCTATTTCAGAAGGAAGGGCAACCTCTGGCGCGGCGGAAAAACCCGTAAGTTCAATGCCCAAAATGCTGAAGTAGCTTTCAAATTGCTTCTCTAAGTAATCCAACTCAAATATAACTCATGACACCACTAATAGGCTAGCTGGAGTTGGCCGAAAGCTATTTCAGAAGGAAGGGCAACCTCTGGCGCGGCGAAAAACCCGTAAGTTCAATGCCCAAAATGCTAAGTAGCTTTCAAATTGCTTCTCTAAGTAATCCAACTCAAATATAACTCATGACACCACTAATAGGCTAGCTGGAGTTGGCCGAAAGCTATTTCAGAAGGAAGGGCAACCTCTGGCGCGGCGGAAAAACCCGTAAGTTCAATGCCCAAAATGCTGAAGTAGCTTTCAAATTGCTTCTCTAAGTAATCCAACTCAAATATGACTATGACACCACTAATAGGCTAGCTGGAGTTGGCCGAAAGCTATTTCAGAAGGAAGGGCAACCTCTGGCGCGGCGGAAAAACCCGGAAGTTCAATGCCCAAAATGCTAACGTAGCTTTCAAATTGCTTCTCTAAGTAATCCATCTCAAATATAAGTCATGACACCACTAATAGGCTAGCTGGAGTTGGCCGAAAGCTATTTCAGAAGGAAGGGCAACCTCTGGCGCGGCGGAAAAACCCGGAAGTTCAATGCCCAAAATGCTGAAGTAGCTTTCAAATTGCTTCTCTAAGTAATCCATCTCAAATATAAGTCATGACACCACTAATAGGCTAGCTGGAGTTGGCCGAAAGCTATTTCAGAAGGAAGGGCAACCTCTGGCGCGGCGGAAAAACCCGAAGTTCAATGCCCAAAATGCTGAAGTAGCTTTCAAATTGCTTCTCTAAGTAATCCATCTCAAATATAAGTCATGACACCACTAATAGGCTAGCTGGAGTTGGCCGAAAGCTATTTCAGAAGGAAGGGCAACCTCTGGCGCGGCGGAAAAACCCGTAAGTTCAATGCCCAAAATGCTGAAGTAGCTTTCAAATTGCTTCTCTAAGTAATCCATCTCAAATATAAGTCATGACACCACTAATAGGCTAGCTGGAGTTGGCCGAAAGCTATTTCAGAAGGAAGGGCAACCTCTGGCGCGGCGGAAAAACCCGTAAGTTCAATGCCCAAAATGCTGAAGTAGCTTTCAAATTGCTTCTCTAAGTAATCCAACTCAAATATAACTCATGACACCACTAATAGGCTAGCTGGAGTTGGCCGAAAGCTATTTCAGAAGGAAGGGCAACCTCTGGCGCGGCGGAAAAACCCGGAAGTTCAATGCCCAAAATGCTGAAGTAGCTTTCAAATTGCTTCTCTAAGTAATCCAACTCAAATATAACTCATGACACCACTAATAGGCTAGCTGGAGTTGGCCGAAAGCTATTTCAGAAGGAAGGGCAACCTCTGGCGCGGCGGAAAAACCCGTAAGTTCAATGCCCAAAATGCTGAAGTAGCTTTCAAATTGCTTCTCTAAGTAATCCAACTCAAATATAACTCATGACACCACTAATAGGCTAGCTGGAGTTGGCCGAAAGCTATTTCAGAAGGAAGGGCAACCTCTGGCGCGGCGGAAAAACCCGGAAGTTCAATGCCCAAAATGCTAACGTAGCTTTCAAATTGCTTCTCTAAGTAATCCATCTCAAATATAAGTCATGACACCACTAATAGGCTAGCTGGAGTTGGCCGAAAGCTATTTCAGAAGGAAGGGCAACCTCTGGCGCGGCGGAAAAACCCGGAAGTTCAATGCCCAAAATGCTGAAGTAGCTTTCAAATTGCTTCTCTAAGTAATCCATCTCAAATATAAGTCATGACACCACTAATAGGCTAGCTGGAGTTGGCCGAAAGCTATTTCAGAAGAAGGGCAACCTCTGGCGCGGCGGAAAAACCCGAAAGTTCAATGCCCAAAATGCTGAAGTAGCTTTCAAATTGCTTCTCTAAGTAATCCATCTCAAATATAAGTCATGACACCACTAATAGGCTAGCTGGAGTTGGCCGAAAGCTATTTCAGAAGGAAGGGCAACCTCTGGCGCGGCGGAAAAACCCGAAAGTTCAATGCCCAAAATGCTAAGTAGCTTTCAAATTGCTTCTCTAAGTAATCCAACTCAAATATAACTCATGACACCACTAATAGGCTAGCTGGAGTTGGCCGAAAGCTATTTCAGAAGGAAGGGCAACCTCTGGCGCGGCGGAAAAACCCGTAAGTTCAATGCCCAAAATGCTGAAGTAGCTTTCAAATTGCTTCTCTAAGTAATCCAACTCAAATATAACTCATGACACCACTAATAGGCTAGCTGGAGTTGGCCGAAAGCTATTTCAGAAGGAAGGGCAACCTCTGGCGCGGCGGAAAAACCCGTAAGTTCAATGCCCAAAATGCTGAAGTAGCTTTCAAATTGCTTCTCTAAGTAATCCATCAAATATAAGTCATGACACCACTAATAGGCTAGCTGGAGTTGGCCGAAAGCTATTTCAGAAGGAAGGGCAACCTCTGGCGCGGCGGAAAAACCCGAAAGTTCAATGCCCAAAATGCTGAAGTAGCTTTCAAATTGCTTCTCTAAGTAATCCATCTCAAATATAAGTCATGACACCACTAATAGGCTAGCTGGAGTTGGCCGAAAGCTATTTCAGAAGGAAGGGCAACCTCTGGCGCGGCGGAAAAACCCGAAAGTTCAATGCCCAAAATGCTGAAGTAGCTTTCAAATTGCTTCTCTAAGTAATCCATCTCAAATATAAGTCATGACACCACTAATAGGCTAGCTGGAGTTGGCCGAAAGCTATTTCAGAAGGAAGGGCAACCTCTGGCGCGGCGGAAAAACCCGTAAGTTCAATGCCCAAAATGCTGAAGTAGCTTTCAAATTGCTTCTCTAAGTAATCCAACTCAAATATAACTCATGACACCACTAATAGGCTAGCTGGAGTTGGCCGAAAGCTATTTCAGAAGGAAGGGCAACCTCTGGCGCGGCGAAAAACCCGTAAGTTCAATGCCCAAAATGCTGAAGTAGCTTTCAAATTGCTTCTCTAAGTAATCCAACTCAAATATAACTCATGACACCACTAATAGGCTAGCTGGAGTTGGCCGAAAGCTATTTCAGAAGGAAGGGCAACCTCTGGCGCGGCGGAAAAACCCGTAAGTTCAATGCCCAAAATGCTGAAGTAGCTTTCAAATTGCTTCTCTAAGTAATCCAACTCAAATATGACTCATGACACCACTAATAGGCTAGCTGGAGTTGGCCGAAAGCTATTTCAGAAGGAAGGGCAACCTCTGGCGCGGCGGAAAAACCCGTAAGTTCAATGCCCAAAATGCTGAAGTAGCTTTCAAATTGCTTCTCTAAGTAATCCATCTCAAATATAAGTCATGACACCACTAATAGGCTAGCTGGAGTTGGCCGAAAGCTATTTCAGAAGGAAGGGCAACCTCTGGCGCGGCGGAAAAACCCGAAGTTCAATGCCCAAAATGCTGAAGTAGCTTTCAAATTGCTTCTCTAAGTAATCCATCTCAAATATAAGTCATGACACCACTAATAGGCTAGCTGGAGTTGGCCGAAAGCTATTTCAGAAGGAAGGGCAACCTCTGGCGCGGCGGAAAAACCCGAAGTTCAATGCCCAAAATGCTGAAGTAGCTTTCAAATTGCTTCTCTAAGTAATCCATCTCAAATATAAGTCATGACACCACTAATAGGCTAGCTGGAGTTGGCCGAAAGCTATTTCAGAAGGAAGGGCAACCTCTGGCAGCGGCGGAAAAACCCGAAAGTTCAATGCCCAAAATGCTGAAGTAGCTTTCAAATTGCTTCTCTAAGTAATCCATCTCAAATATAAGTCATGACACCACTAATAGGCTAGCTGGAGTTGGCCGAAAGCTATTTCAGAAGGAAGGGCAACCTCTGGCACGGCAGAAAAACCCATAAGTTCAATGCCCAAAATGCTGAAGTAGCTTTCAAATTGCTTCTCTAAGTAATCCAACTCAAATATAAGTCATGACACCACTAATAGGCTAGCTGGAGTTGGCCGAAAGCTATTTCAGAAGGAAGGGCAACCTCTGGCGCGGCGGAAAAACCCGGAAGTTCAATGCCCAAAATGCTAAGTAGCTTTCAAATTGCTTCTCTAAGTAATCCATCTCAAATATAAGTCATGACACCACTAATAGGCTAGCTGGAGTTGGCCGAAAGCTATTTCAGAAGGAAGGGCAACCTCTGGCGCGGCGGAAAAACCCGTAAGTTCAATGCCCAAAATGCTGAAGTAGCTTTCAAATTGCTTCTCTAAGTAATCCAACTCAAATATAACTCATGACACCACTAATAGGCTAGCTGGAGTTGGCCGAAAGCTATTTCAGAAGGAAGGGCAACCTCTGGCGCGGCGGAAAAACCCGTAAGTTCAATGCCCAAAATGCTGAAGTAGCTTTCAAATTGCTTCTCTAAGTAATCCAACTCAAATATAACTCATGACACCACTAATAGGCTAGCTGGAGTTGGCCGAAAGCTATTTCAGAAGGAAGGGCAACCTCTGGCGCGGCGGAAAAACCCGTAAGTTCAATGCCCAAAATGCTGAAGTAGCTTTCAAATTGCTTCTCTAAGTAATCCAACTCAAATATAACTCATGACACCACTAATAGGCTAGCTGGAGTTGGCCGAAAGCTATTTCAGAAGGAAGGGCAACCTCTGGCGCGGTGGAAAAACCCGGAAGTTCAATGCCCAAAATGCTGAAGTAGCTTTCAAATTGCTTCTCTAAGTAATCCAACTCAAATATAACTCATGACACCACTAATAGGCTAGCTGGAGTTGGCCGAAAGCTATTTCAGAAGGAAGGGCAACCTCTGGCGCGGCGGAAAAACCCGGAAGTTCAATGCCCAAAATGCTGAAGTAGCTTTCAAATTGCTTCTCTAAGTAATCCAACTCAAATATAAGTCATGACACCACTAATAGGCTAGCTGGAGTTGGCCGAAAGCTATTTCAGAAGGAAGGGCAACCTCTGGCGCGGCGGAAAAACCCGAAAGTTCAATGCCCAAAATGCTGAAGTAGCTTTCAAATTGCTTCTCTAAGTAATCCAACTCAAATATAAGTCATGACACCACTAATAGGCTAGCTGGAGTTGGCCGAAAGCTATTTCAGAAGGAAGGGCAACCTCTGGCACGGCAGAAAAACCCATAAGTTCAATGCCCAAAATGCTGAAGTAGCTTTCAAATTGCTTCTCTAAGTAATCCAACTCAAATATAAGTCATGACACCACTAATAGGCTAGCTGGAGTTGGACGAAAGCTATTTCAGAAGGAAGGGCAACCTCTGGCGCGGCGGAAAAACCCGTAAGTTCAATGCCCAAAATGCTGAAGTAGCTTTCAAATTGCTTCTCTAAGTAATCCAACTCAAATATAAGTCATAACACCACTAATAGGCTAGCTGGAGTTGGACGAAAGCTATTTCAGAAGGAAGGGCAACCTCTGGCGCGGCGGAAAAACCCGTAAGTTCAATGCCCAAAATGCTGAAGTAGCTTTCAAATTGCTTCTCTAAGTAATCCAACTCAAATATAACTCATGACACCACTAATAGGCTAGCTGGAGTTGGCCGAAAGCTATTTCAGAAGGAAGGGCAACCTCTGGCGCGGCGGAAAAACCCGGAAGTTCAATGCCCAAAATGCTGAAGTAGCTTTCAAATTGCTTCTCTAAGTAATCCATCTCAAATATAAGTCATGACACCACTAATAGGCTAGCTGGAGTTGGCCGAAAGCTATTTCAGAAGGAAGGGCAACCTCTGGCGCGGCGGAAAAACCCGGAAGTTCAATGCCCAAAATGCTGAAGTAGCTTTCAAATTGCTTCTCTAAGTAATCCATCTCAAATATAAGTCATGACACCACTAATAGGCTAGCTGGAGTTGGCCGAAAGCTATTTCAGAAGGAAGGGCAACCTCTGGCGCGGCGGAAAAACCCGTAAGTTCAATGCCCAAAATGCTGAAGTAGCTTTCAAATTGCTTCTCTAAGTAATCCAACTCAAATATAACTCATGACACCACTAATAGGCTAGCTGGAGTTGGCCGAAAGCTATTTCAGAAGGAAGGGCAACCTCTGGCGCGGCGGAAAAACCCGTAAGTTCAATGCCCAAAATGCTGAAGTAGCTTTCAAATTGCTTCTCTAAGTAATCCAACTCAAATATAACTCATGACACCACTAATAGGCTAGCTGGAGTTGGCCGAAAGCTATTTCAGAAGGAAGGGCAACCTCTGGCGCGGCGGAAAAACCCGGAAGTTCAATGCCCAAAATGCTGAAGTAGCTTTCAAATTGCTTCTCTAAGTAATCCATCTCAAATATGTCATGACACCACTAATAGGCTAGCTGGAGTTGGCCGAAAGCTATTTCAGAAGGAAGGGCAACCTCTGGCGCGGCGGAAAAACCCGGAAGTTCAATGCCCAAAATGCTAACGTAGCTTTCAAATTGCTTCTCTAAGTAATCCATCTCAAATATAAGTCATGACACCACTAATAGGCTAGCTGGAGTTGGCCGAAAGCTATTTCAGAAGGAAGGGCAACCTCTGGGCGGCGGAAAAACCCGTAAGTTCAATGCCCAAAATGCTGAAGTAGCTTTCAAATTGCTTCTCTAAGTAATCCAACTCAAATATAACTCATGACACCACTAATAGGCTAGCTGGAGTTGGCCGAAAGCTATTTCAGAAGGAAGGGCAACCTCTGGCGCGGCGGAAAAACCCGGAAGTTCAATGCCCAAAATGCTGAAGTAGCTTTCAAATTGCTTCTCTAAGTAATCCATCTCAAATATAAGTCATGACACCACTAATAGGCTAGCTGGAGTTGGCCGAAAGCTATTTCAGAAGGAAGGGCAACCTCTGGCGCGGCGGAAAAACCCGAAAGTTCAATGCCCAAAATGCTGAAGTAGCTTTCAAATTGCTTCTCTAAGTAATCCATCTCAAATATAAGTCATGACACCACTAATAGGCTAGCTGGAGTTGGCCGAAAGCTATTTCAGAAGGAAGGGCAACCTCTGGCGCGGCAGAAAAACCCATAAGTTCAATGCCCAAAATGCTGAAGTAGCTTTCAAATTGCTTCTCTAAGTAATCCAACTCAAATATAAGTCATGACACCACTAATAGGCTAGCTGGAGTTGGCCGAAAGCTATTTCAGAAGGAAGGGCAACCTCTGGCGCGGCGGAAAAACCCGGAAGTTCAATGCCCAAAATGCTGAAGTAGCTTTCAAATTGCTTCTCTAAGTAATCCAACTCAAATATAAGTCATGACACCACTAATAGGCTAGCTGGAGTTGGCCGAAAGCTATTTCAGAAGGAAGGGCAACCTCTGGCGTGGCGGAAAAACCCGTAAGTTCAATGCCCAAAATGCTGAAGTAGCTTTCAAATTGCTTCTCTAAGTAATCCAACTCAAATATAACTCATGACACCACTAATAGGCTAGCTGGAGTTGGCCGAAAGCTATTTCAGAAGGAAGGGCAACCTCTGGCGCGGCGGAAAAACCCGGAAGTTCAATGCCCAAAATGCTGAAGTAGCTTTCAAATTGCTTCTCTAAGTAATCCAACTCAAATATAACTCATGACACCACTAATAGGCTAGCTGGAGTTGGCCGAAAGCTATTTCAGAAGGAAGGGCAACCTCTGGCGCGGCGGAAAAACCCGTAAGTTCAATGCCCAAAATGCTGAAGTAGCTTTCAAATTGCTTCTCTAAGTAATCCAACTCAAATATAACTCATGACACCACTAATAGGCTAGCTGGAGTTGGCCGAAAGCTATTTCAGAAGGAAGGGCAACCTCTGGCGCGGCGGAAAAAACCCGGAAGTTCAATGCCCAAAATGCCAACGTAGCTTTCAAATTGCTTCTCTAAGTAATCCATCTCAAATATAAGTCATGACACCACTAATAGGCTAGCTGGAGTTGGCCGAAAGCTATTTCAGAAGGAAGGGCAACCTCTGGAGCGGCGGAAAAAACCCGGAAGTTCAATGCCCAAAATGCTGAAGTAGCTTTCAAATTGCTTCTCTAAGTAATCCAACTCAAATATGACTCATGACACCACTAATAGGCTAGCTGGAGTTGGCCGAAAGCTATTTCAGAAGGAAGGGCAACCTCTGGCGCAGCGGAAAAACCCGAAAGTTCAATGCCCAAAATGCTGAAGTAGCTTTCAAATTGCTTCTCTAAGTAATCCATCTCAAATATAAGTCATGACACCACTAATAGGCTAGCTGGAGTTAGCCGAAAGCTATTTCAGAAGGAAGGGCAACCTCTGGCGCGGCGGAAAAACCCGAAAGTTCAATGCCCAAAATGCTGAAGTAGCTTTCAAATTGCTTCTCTAAGTAATCCATCTCAAATATAAGTCATGACACCACTAATAGGCTAGCTGGAGTTGGCCGAAAGCTATTTCAGAAGGAAGGGCAACCTCTGGCACGGCAGAAAAACCCATAAGTTAAATGCTCAAAATGCTGAAGTAGCTTACAAATTGCTTCTCTAAGTAATCCAACTCAAATATAAGTCATGACACCACTAATAGGCTAGCTGGAGTTGGCCGAAAGCTATTTCAGAAAGAAGGGCAACCTCTGGCGCGGCGGAAAAACCCGAAAGTTCAATGCCCAAAATGCTAACGTAGCTTTCAAATTGCTTCTCTAAGTAATCCATCTCAAATATAAGTCATAACACCACTAATAGGCTAGCTGGAGTTGGCCGAAAGCTATTTCAGAAGGAAGGGCAACCTCTGGCGCATCGGAAAAACCCGTAAGTTCAATGCCCAAAATGCTGAAGTAGCTTTCAAATTGCTTCTCTAAGTAATCCAACTCAAATATAACTCATGACACCACTAATAGGCTAGCTGGAGTTGGCCGAAAGCTATTTCAGAAGGAAGGGCAACCTCTGGCGCGGCGGTAAAACCCGGAAGTTCAATGCCCAAAATGCTGAAGTAGCTTTCAAATTGCTTCTCTAAGTAATCCAACTCAAATATAACTCATGACAACACTAATAGGCTATCTGGAGTTGGCCGAAAGCTATTTCAGAAGGAAGGGCAACCTCTGGCGCGGCGGAAAAACCCGTAAGTTCAATGCCCAAAATGCTGAAGTAGCTTTCAAATTGCTTCTCTAAGTAATCCAACTCAAATATAACTCATGACACCACTAATAGGCTAGCTGGAATTGGCCGAAAGCTATTTCAGAAGGAAGGGCAACCTCTGGCGCAGCGGAAAAACCCGGAAGTTCAATGCCCAAAATGCTAACGTAGCTTTCAAATTGCTTCTCTAAGTAATCCATCTCAAATATAAGTCATGACACCACTAATAGGCTAGCTGGAGTTGGCCGAAAGCTATTTCAGAAGGAAGGGCAACCTCTGGCACGGCAGAAAAACACATAAGTTGAATGCTCAAAATGCTGAAGTAGCTTACAAATTGCTTCTCTAAGTAATCCAACTCAAATATAAGTCATGACACCACTAATAGGCTAGCTGGAGTTGGACGAAAGCTATTTCAGAAGGAAGGGCAACCTCTGGCGCGGCGGAAAAACCCAGAAGTTCAATGCCCAAAATGCTAACGTAGCTTTCAAATTGCTTCTCTAAGTAATCCATCTCAAATATAAGTCATAACACCACTAATAGGCTAGCTGGAGTTGGACGAAAGCTATTTCAGAAGGAAGGGCAACCTCTGGCGCATCGGAAAAACCCGTAAGTTCAATGTCCAAAATGCTGAAGTAGCTTTCAAATTGCTTCTCTAAGTAATCCAACTCAAATATAACTCATAACACCACTAATAGGCTAGCTGGAGTTGGCCGAAAGCTATTTCAGAAGGAAGGGCAACCTCTGGCGCGGCGGTAAAACCCGGAAGTTCAATGCCCAAAATGCTGAAGTAGCTTTCAAATTGCTTCTCTAAGTAATCCAACTCAAATATAACTCATGACACCACTAATAGGCTATCTGGAGTTGGCCGAAAGCTATTTCAGAAGGAAGGGCAACCTCTGGCGCAGCGGAAAAACCCGGAAGTTCAATGCCCAAAATGCTAACGTAGCTTTCAAATTGCTTCTCTAAGTAAACCATCTCAAATATAATTCATGACACCACTAATAGGCTAGCTGGAGTTGGCCGAAAGCTATTTCAGAAGGAAGGGCAACCTCTGGCGCGGCGGAGAAAACCCGTAAGTTCAATGCCCAAAATGCTGAAGTAGCTTTCAAATTACTTCTCTAAGTAATCCAACTCAAATATAACTCATGACACCACTAATAGGCTAGCTGGAGTTGGCCGAAAGCTATTTCAGAAGGAAGGGCAACCTCTGGCACGGCAGAAAAACCCGTAAGTTCAATGCCCAAAATGCTGAAGTAGCTTTCAAATTGCTTCTCTAAGTAATCCAACTCAAATATAACTCATGACACCACTAATAGGCTAGCTGGAGTTGGCCGAAAGCTATTTCAGAAGGAAGGGCAACCTCTGGCGCGGCGGAAAAACCCGTAAGTTCAATGCCCAAAATGCTGAAGTAGCTTTCAAATTGTTTCGCTAAGTAATCCAACTCAAATATGACTCATGACACCACTAATAGGCTAGCTGGAGTTAGCCGAAAGCTATTTCAGAAGGAAGGGCAACCTCTGGCGCGGCGGAAAAACCCGGAAGTTCAATGCTCAAAATGCTAACGTAGCTTTCAAATTGCTTCTCTAAGTAATCCATCTCAAATATAAGTCATGACACCACTAATAGGCTAGCTGGAGTTGGCCGAAAGCTATTTCAGAAGGAAGGGCAACCTCTGGGGCGGCGGAAAAACCCGTAAGTTCAATGCCCAAAATGCTGAAGTAGCTTTCAAATTGCTTCTCTAAGTAATCCAACTCAAATATAACTCATGACACCACTAATAGGCTAGCTGGAGTTGGCCGAAAGCTATTTCAGAAGGAAGGGCAACCTCTGGCGCGGCGGAAAAACCCGGAAGTTCAATGCCCAAAATGCTAACGTAGCTTTCAAATTGCTTCTCTAAGTAATCCATCTCAAATATAAGTCATGACACCACTAATAGGCTAGCTGGAGTTGGCCGAAAGCTATTTCAGAAGAAAGGGCAACCTCTGGCGCGGCGGAAAAACCCGAAAGTTCAATGCCCAAAATGCTGAAGTAGCTTTCAAATTGCTTCTCTAAGTAATCCATCTCAAATATAAGTCATGACACCACTAATAGGCTAGCTGGAGTTGGCCGAAAGCTATTTCAGAAGGAAGGGCAACCTCTGGCACGGCAGAAAAACCCATAAGTTGAATGCTCAAAATGCTGAAGTAGCTTTCAAATTGCTTCTCTAAGTAATCCAACTCAAATATAAGTCATGACACCACTAATAGGCTAGCTGGAGTTGGCCGAAAGCTATTTCAGAAGGAAGGGCAACCTCTGGCGCGGCGGAAAAACCCGGAAGTTCAATGCCCAAAATGCTAACGTAGCTTTCAAATTGCTTCTCTAAGTAATCCATCTCAAATATAAGTCATGACACCACTAATAGGCTAGCTGGAGTTGGCAGAAAGCTATTTCAGAAGGAAGGGCAACCTCTGGCGTGGCGGAAAAACCCGTAAGTTCAATGCCCAAAATGCTGAAGTAGCTTTCAAATTGCTTCTCTAAGTAATCCAACTCAAATATAACTCATGACACCACTAATAGGCTAGCTGGAGTTGGCCGAAAGCTATTTCAGAAGGAAGGGCAACCTCTGGCGCGGCGGTAAAACCCGGAAGTTCAATGCCCAAAATGCTGAAGTAGCTTTCAAATTGCTTCTCTAAGTAATCCAACTCAAATATAACTCATGACACCACTAATAGGCTAGCTTGAGTTGGCCGAAAGCTATTTCAGAAGGAAGGGCAACCTCTGGCGCAGCAGAAAAACCCGAAAGTTCAATGCCCAAAATGCTGAAGTAGCTTTCAAATTGCTTCTCTAAGTAATCCACCTCAAATATAAGTCATGACACCACTAATAAGCTAGCTGGAGTTGGCCGAAAGCTATTTCAGAAGGAAGGGCAACCTCTGGCGCGGCGGAAAAACCTGAAAGTTCAATGCCCAAAATGCTAAAGTAGCTTTCAAATTGCTTCTCTAAATAATCCAACTCAAATATAACTCATGACACCACTAATAGGCTAGCTGGAGTTGGCCGAAAGCTATTTCAGAAGGAAGGGCAACCTCTGGCGCAGCGGAAAAACCCGTAAGTTCAATGCCCAAAATGCTAACGTAGCTTTCAAATTGCTTCTCTAAGTAATCCATCTCAAATATAAGTCATGACACCACTAATAGGCTAGCTGGAGTTGGCCGAAAGCTATTTCAGAAGGAAGTGCAACCTCTGGCGCGGCGGAAAAACCCGTAAGTTCAATGCCCAAATCTGAAGTAGCTTTCAAATTGCTTCTCTAAGTAATCCAACTCAAATATAACTCATGACACCACTAATAGGCTAGCTGGAGTTGGCCGAAAGCTATTTCAGAAGGAAGGGCAACCTCTGGCGCGGCGGAAAAACCCGGAAGTTCAATGCCCAAAATGCCAACATAGCTTTCAAATTGCTTCTCTAAGTAATCCATCTCAAATATAAGTCATGACACCACTAATAGGCTAGCTGGAGTTGGCCGAAAGCTATTTCAGAAGGAAGGGCAACCTCTGGAGCGGCGGAAAAAACCCGGAAGTTCAATGCCCAAAATGCTGAAGTAGCTTTCAAATTGCTTCTCTAAGTAATCCAACTCAAATATGACTCATGACACCACTAATAGGCTAGCTTGAGTTGGCCGAAAGCTATTTCAGAAGGAAGGGCAACCTCTGGCGCAGCGGAAAAACCCGAAAGTTCAATGCCCAAAATGCTGAAGTAGCTTTCAAATTGCTTCTCTAAGTAATCCATCTCAAATATAAGTCATGACACCACTAATAGGCTAGTTGGAGTTGGCCGAAAGCAATTTCAGTAGGAAGGGCAACCTCTGGCGCGGCGGAAAAACCCGAAAGTTCAATGCCCAAAATGCTAAAGTAGCTTTCAAATTGCTTCTCTAAATAATCCAACTCAAATATAACTCATGACACCACTAATAGGCTAGCTGGAGTTGGCCGAAAGCTATTTCAGAAGGAAGGGCAACCTCTGGCGCAGCGGAAAAACCCGTAAGTTCAATGCCCAAAATGCTAACGTAGCTTTCAAATTGCTTCTCTAAGTAATCCATCTCAAATATAAGTCATGACACCACTAATAGGCTAGCTGGAGTTGGCCGAAAGCTATTTCAGAAGGAAGGGCAACCTCTGGCGCGGCGGAAAAACCCGTAAGTTCAATGCCCAAAATGCTGAAGTAGCTTTCAAATTGCTTCTCTAAGTAATCCAACTCAAATATAACTCATGACACCACTAATAGGCTAGCTGGAGTTGGCCGAAAGCTATTTCAGAAGGAAGGGCAACCTCTGGTGCGGCGGAAAAACCCGAAAGTTCAATGCCCAAAATGCTGAAGTAGCTTTCAAATTGCTTCTCTAAGTAATCCATCTCAAATATAAGTCATGACACCACTAATAGGCTAGCTGGAGTTGGCCGAAAGCTATTTCAGAAGGAAGGGCAACCTCTGGCGCGGCGGAAAAACACGAAAGTTCAATGCCCAAAATGCTGAAGTAGCTTTCAAATTGCTTCTCTAAATAATCCAACTCAAATATAAGTCATGACACCACTAATAGGCTAGCTGGAGTTGGCAGAAAGCTATTTCAGAAGGAAGGGCAACCTCTGGCGCGGCGGAAAAACCCGTAAGTTCAATGCCCAAAATGCTGAAGTAGCTTTCAAATTACTTCTCTAAGTAATCCAACTCAAATATAACTCATGACACCACTAACAGGCTAGCTGGAGTTGGCCGAAAGCTATTTCAGAAGGAAGGGCAACCTCTGGCACGGCAGAAAAACCCGTAAGTTCAATGCCCAAAATGCTGAAGTAGCTTTCAAATTGCTTCTCTAAGTAATCCAACTCAAATATAACTCATGACACCACTAATAGGCTAGCTGGAGTTGGCCGAAAGCTATTTCAGAAGGAAGGGCAACCTCTGGCGCGGCGGAAAAACCCGTAAGTTCAATGCCCAAAATGCTAACGAAGCTTTCAAATTGCTTCTCTAAGTAATCCATCTCAAATATAAGTCATGACACCACTAATAGGCTAGCTGGAGTTGGCCGAAAGCTATTTCAGAAGGAAGGGCAACCTCTGGCGCGGCAGAAAAACCCGGAAGTTCAATGCCCAAAATGCTAACGTAGCTTTCAAATTGCTTCTCTAAGTAATCCATCTCAAATAAAAGTCATGACACCACTAATAGGCTAGCTGGAGTTGGCCGAAAGCTATTTCAGAAGGAAGGGCAACCTCTGGCGCGGCGGAAAAACCCGAAAGTTGAATGCCCAAAATGCTGAAGTAGCTTTCAAATTGCTTCTCTAAGTAATCCATCTCAAATATAAGTCATGACACCACTAATAGGCTAGCTGGAGTTGGCCGAAAGCTATTTCAGAAGGAAGGGCAACCTCTGGCGCGGCGGAAAAACCCGTAAGTTCAATGCCCAAAATGCTGAAGTAGCTTTCAAATTGCTTCTCTAAGTAATTCAACTCAAATATAACTCATGACACCACTAATAGGCTAGCTGGAGTTGGCCGAAAGCTATTTCAGAAGGAAGGGCAACCTATGGCGCGGCGGAAAAACCCGAAAGTTCAATGCCCAAAATGCTAACGTAGCTTTCAAATTGCTTCTCTAAGTAATCCATCTCAAATATAACTCATGACACCACTAATAGGCTAGCTGGAGTTGGCCGAAAGCTATTTCAGAAGGAAGGGCAACCTCTGGCGCGGCGGAAAAACCCGTAAGTTCAATGCCCAAAATGCTGAAGTAGCTTTCAAATTGCTTCTCTAAGTAATCCAACTCAAATATAACTCATGACACCACTAATAGGCTAGCTGGAGTTGGCCGAAAGCTATTTCAGAAGGAAGGGCAACCTCTGGCGCGGCGGAAAAACCCGCAAGTTCAATGCCCAAAATGCTAACGTAGCTTCCAAATTGCTTCTCTAAGTAATCCATCTCAAATATAAGTCATGACACCACTAATAGGCTAGCTGGAGTTGGCCGAAAGCTATTTCAGAAGGAAGGGCAACCTCTGGCGCGGCGGAAAAACCCGTAAGTTCAATGCCCAAAATGCTGAAGTAGCTTTCAAATTGCTTCTCTAAGTAATCCATCTCAAATATGTCATGACACCACTAATAGGCTAGCTGGAGTTGGCCGAAAGCTATTTCAGAAGGAAGGGCAACCTCTGGCACGGCAGAAAAACCCGTAAGTTCAATGCTCAAAATGCTGAAGTAGCTTTCAAATTGCTTCTCTAAGTAATCCAACTCAAATATAACTCGTGACACCACTAATAGGCTAGCTGGAGTTGGCCGAAAGCTATTTCAGAAGGAAGGGCAACCTCTGGCGCGGCGGAAAAACCCGGAAGTTCAATGCCCAAAATGCTGAAGTAGCTTTCAAATTGCTTCTCTAAGTAATCCATCTCAAATATAAGTCATGACACCACTAATAGGCTAGCTGGAGTTGGCCGAAAGCTATTTCAGAAGGAAGGGCAACCTCTGGCGCGGCGGAAAAACTCGAAAGTTCAATGCCCAAAATGCTGAAGTAGCTTTCAAATTGCTTCTCTAAGTAATCCATCTCAAATATAAGTCATGACACCACTAATAGGCTAGCTGGAGTTGGCAGAAAGCTATTTCAGAAGGAAGGGCAACCTCTGGCGCGGCGGAAAAACCCGTAAGTTCAATGCCCAAAATGCTGAAGTAGCTTTCAAATTACTTCTCTAAGTAATCCAACTCAAATATAACTCATGACACCACTAATAGGCTAGCTGGAGTTGGCCGAAAGCTATTTCAGAAGGAAGGGCAACCTCTGGCACGGCAGAAAAACCCGTAAGTTCAATGCCCAAAATGATGAAGTAGCTTTCAAATTGCTTCTCTAAGTAATCCAACTCAAATATAACTCATGACACCACTAATAGGCTAGCTGGAGTTGGCCGAAAGCTATTTCAGAAGGAAGGGCAACCTCTGGCGCGGCGGAAAAACCCGTAAGTTCAATGCCCAAAATGCTGAAGTAGCTTTCAAATTGCTTCGCTAAGTAATCCAACTCAAATATGACTCATAACACCACTAATAGGCTAGCTGGAGTTAGCCGAAAGCTATTTCAGAAGGAAGGGCAACCTCTGGCGCGGCGGAAAAACCCGGAAGTTCAATGCTCAAAATGCTAACGTAGCTTTCAAATTGCTTCTCTAAGTAATCCATCTCAAATATAAGTCATGACACCACTAATAGGCTAGCTGGAGTTTGCCGAAAGCTATTTCAGAAGGAAGGGCAACCTCTGGCGCGGCGGAAAAACCCGTAAGTTCAATGCACAAAATGCTAACGTAGCTTTCAAATTGCTACTCTAAGTAATCACACTCAAATATAACTCATGACACCACTAATAGGCTAGCAGGAGTTGGCCGAAAGCTATTTCAGAAGGAAGGGCAACCTCTGGCGCGGCGGAAAAACCCGGAAGTTCAATGCCCAAAATGCTAACGTAGCTTTCAAATTGCTTCTCTAAGTAATCCATCTCAAATATAAGTCATGACACCACTAATAGGCTAGCTGGAGTTGGCCGAAAGCTATTTCAGAAGGAAGGGCAACCTCTGGCGCGGCGGAAAAACCCGAAAGTTCAATGCCCAAAATGCTGAAGTAGCTTTCAAATTGCTTCTCTAAGTAATCCATCTCAAATATAAGTCATGACACCACTAATAGGCTAGCTGGAGTTGGCCGAAAGCTATTTCAGAAGGAAGGGCAACCTCTGGCACGGCAGAAAAACCCATAAGTTGAATGCTCAAAATGCTGAAACAGCTTTCAAATTGCTTCTCTAAGTAATCCAACTCAAATATAAGTCATGTCACCACTACTAGGCTAGCTGGAGTTGGCCGAAAGCTATTTCAGAAGGAAGGGCAACCTCTGGCGCGGCGGAAAAACCTGGAAGTTCAATGCCCAAAATGCTAACATAGCTTTCAAATTGCTTCTCTAAGTAATCCATCTCAAATATAAGTCATGACACCACTAATAGGCTAGCTGGAGTTGGCCGAAAGCTATTTCAGAAGGAAGGGCAACCTCTGGCGCGGCGGAAAACCCGTAAGTTCAATGCCCAAAATGCTGAAATAGCTTTCAAATTGCTTCTCTAAGTAATCCAACTCAAATATAACTCATGACACCACTAATAGGCTAGCTGGAGTTGGCCGAAAGCTATTTCAGAAGGAAGGGCAACCTCTGGCGCGGCGGTAAAACCCGGAAGTTCAATGCCCAAAATGCTGAAGTAGCTTTCAAATTGCTTCTCTAAGTAATCCAACTCAAATATAACTCATGACACCACTAATAGGCTAGCTGGAGTTGGCCGAAAGCTATTTCAGAAGGAAGGGCAACCTCTGACGCGGCGGAAAAACCCGTAAGTTCAATGCCCAAATCTGAAGTAGCTTTCAAATTGCTTCTCTAAGTAATCCAACTCAAATATAACTCATGACACCACTAATAGGCTAGCTGGAGTTGGCCGAAAGCTATTTCAGAAGGAAGGGCAACCTCTGGCGCGGCGGAAAAACCCGGAAGTTCAATGCCAAAAATGCCAACGTAGCTTTCAAATTTCTTCTCTAAGTAATCCATCTCAAATATAAGTCATGACACCACTAATAGGCTAGCTGGAGTTGGCAGAAAGCTATTTCAGAAGGAAGGGCAACCTCTGGAGCGGCGGAAAAAACCCAGAAGTTCAATGCCCAAAATGCTGGAGTAGCTTTCAAATTGCTTCTCTAAGTAATCCAACTCAAATATAACTCATGACACCACTAATAGGCTAGCTTGAGTTGGCCGAAAGCTATTTCAGAAGGAAGGGCAACCTCTGGCGCAGCGGAAAAACCCGAAAGTTCAATGCCCAAAATGCTGAAGTAGCTTTCAAATTGCTTCTCTAAGTAATCCATCTCAAATATAAGTCATGACACCACTAATAGGCTAGCTGGAGTTGGCAGAAAGCTATTTCAGAAGGAAGGGCAACCTCTGGCGCGGCGGAAAAACCCGAAAGTTCAATGCCCAAAATGCTGAAGTAGCTTTCAAATTGCTTCTCTAAGTAATCCATCTCAAATATAAGTCATGACACCACTAATAGGCTAGCTGGAGTTGGCCGAAAGCTATTTCAGAAGGAAGGGCAACCTCTGGCACGGCAGAAAAACCCATAAGTTAAATGCTCAAAATGCTGAAGTAGCTTTCAAATTGCTTCTCTAAGTAATCCAACTCAAATATAAGTCATGACACCACTAATAGGCTAGCTGGAGTTGGCCGAAAGCTATTTCAGAAGGAAGGGCAACCTCTGGCGCGGCGGAAAAACCCGGAAGTTCAATGCCCAAAATGCTAACGTAGCTTTCAAATTGCTTCTCTAAGTAATCCATCTCAAATATAAGTCATGACACCACTAATAGGCTAGCTGGAGTTGGCCGAAAGCTATTTCAGAAGGAAGGGCAACCTCTGGCGCTGCGGAAAAACCCGTAAGTTCAATGCCCAAAATGCTGAAGTAGCTTTCAAATTGCTTCTCTAAGTAATCCAACTCAAATATAACTCATGACACCACTAATAGGCTAGCTGGAGTTGGCCGAAAGCTATTTCAGAAGGAAGGGCAACCTCTGGCGGGGCGGAAAAACCCGTAAGTTCAATGCCCAAAATGCTGAAGTAGCTTTCAAATTGCTTCTCTAAGTAATCCAACTCAAATATAACTCATGACACCACTAATATGCTAGCTGGAGTTGGCCGAAAGCTATTTCAGAAGGAAGGGCAACCTCTGGCGCAGCAGAAAAACCCGGAAGTTCAATGCCCAAAATGCTAACGTAGCTTTCAAATTGCTTCTCTAAGTAATCCATCTCAAATATAAGTCATGACACCACTAATAGGCTAGCTGGAGTTGGCCGAAAGCTATTTCAGAAGGAAGGGCAACCTCTGGCGCGGCGGAAAAAACCCGGAAGTTCAATGCCCAAAATGCTGAAGTAGCTTTCAAATTGCTTCTCTAAGTAATCCAACTCAAATATAACTCATGACACCACTAATAGGCTAGCTGGAGTTGGCCGAAAGCTATTTCAGAAGGAAGGGCAACCTCTGGCGCGGCGGAAAAACCCGAAAGTTCAATGCCCAAAATGCTGAAGTAGCTTTCAAATTGCTTCTCTAAGTAATCCATCTCAAATATAAGTCATGACACCACTAATAGGCTAGCTGGAGTTGGCCGAAAGCTATTTCAGAAGGAAGGGCAACCCCTGGCGCAGCGGAAAAACCCGTAAGTTCAATGCCCAAAATGCTAACGTAGCTTTCAAATTGCTTCTCTAAGTAATCCATCTCAAATATAAGTCATGACACCACTAATAGGCTAGTTGGAGTTGGCTGAAAGCTATTTCAGAAGGAAGGGCAACCTCTGGCGCGGCGGAAAAACCCGAAAGTTCAATGCCCAAAATGCTAAAGTAGCTTTCAAATTGCTTCTCTAAATAATCCAACTCAAATATAACTCATGACACCACTAATAGGCTAGCTGGAGTTGGCCGAAAGCTATTTCAGAAGGAAGGGCAACCCCTGGCGCAGCGGAAAAACCCGTAAGTTCAATGCCCAAAATGCTAACGTAGCTTTCAAATTGCTTCTCTAAGTAATCCATCTCAAATATAAGTCATGACACCACTAATAGGCTAGCTGGAGTTGGCCGAAAGCTATTTCAGAAGGAAGGGCAACCTCTGGCGCGGCGGAAAAACCTGTAAGTTCAATGCCCAAAATGCTGAAGTAGCTTTCAAATTGCTTCTCTAAGTAATCCAACTCAAATATAACTCATGACACCACTAATAGGCTAGCTGGAGTTGGCCGAAAGCTATTTCAGAAGGAAGGGCAACCTCTGGCGCGGCGGAAAAACCCGTAAGTTCAATGCCCAAAATGCTGAAGTAGCTTTCAAATTGCTTCTCTAAGTAATCCATCTCAAATATAAGTCATGACACCACTAATAGGCTAGCTGGAGTTGGCCGAAAGCTATTTCAGAAGGAAGGGCAACCTCTGGCGCGGCGGAAAAACACGAAAGTTCAATGCCCAAAATGCTGAAGTCGCTTTCAAATTGCTTCTCTAAATAATCCATCTCAAATATAAGTCATGACACCACTAATAGGCTAGCTGGAGTTGGCAGAAAGCTATTTCAGAAGGAAGGGCAACCTCTGGCGCGGCGGAAAAACCCAGAAGTTCAATGCCCAAAATGCTGAAGTAGCTTTCAAATTACTTCTCTAAGTAATCCAACTCAAATATAACTCATGACACCACTAATAGGCTAGCTGGAGTTGGCCGAAAGCTATTTCAGAAGGAAGGGCAACCTCTGGCACGGCAGAAAAACCCGTAAGTTCAATGCCCAAAATGCTGAAGTAGCTTTCAAATTGCTTCTCTAAGTAATCCAACTCAAATATAACTCATGACACCACTAATAGGCTAGCTGGAGTTGGCCGAAAGCTATTTCAGAAGGAAGGGCAACCTCTGGCGCGGCGGAAAAACCCGTAAGTTCAATGCCCAAAATGCTAACGAAGCTTTCAAATTGCTTCTCTAAGTAATCCATCTCAAATATAAGTCATGACACCACTAATAGGCTAGCTGGAGTTGGCCGAAAGCTATTTCAGAAGGAAGGGCAACCTCTGGCGCGGCGGAAAAACCCGGAAGTTCAATGCCCAAAATGCTAACGTAGCTTTCAAATTGCTTCTCTAAGTAATCCATCTCAAATAAAAGTCATGACACCACTAATAGGCTAGCTGGAGTTGGCCGAAAGCTATTTCAGAAGGAAGGGCAACCTCTGGCGCGGCGGAAAAACCCGAAAGTTGAATGCCCAAAATGCTGAAGTAGCTTTCAAATTGCTTCTCTAAGTAATCCATCTCAAATATAAGTCATGACACCACTAATAGGCTAGCTGGAGTTGGCCGAAAGCTATTTCAGAAGGAAGGGCAACCTCTGGCGCGGCGGAAAAACCCGTAAGTTCAATGCCCAAAATGCAGAAGTAGCTTTCAAATTGCTTCTCTAAGTAATTCAACTCAAATATAACTCATGACACCACTAATAGGCTAGCTGGAGTTGGCCGAAAGCTATTTCAGAAGGAAGGGCAACCTATGGCGCGGCGGAAAAACCCGAAAGTTCAATGCCCAAAATGCTAACGTAGCTTTCAAATTGCTTCTCTAAGTAATCCATCTCAAATATAAGTCATGACACCACTAATAGGCTAGCTGGAGTTGGCCGAAGGCTATTTCAGAAGGAAGGGCAACCTCTGGCGCGGCGGAAAAACCCGTAAGTTCAATGCCCAAAATGCTGAAGTAGCTTTCAAATTGCTTCTCTAAGTAATCCAACTCAAATATAACTCATGACACCACTAATAGGCTAGCTGGAGTTGGCCGAAAGCTATTTCCGAAGGAAGGGCAACCTCTGGCGCGGCGGAAAAACCCGCAAGTTCAATGCCCAAAATGCTAACGTAGCTTTCAAATTGCTTCACTAAGTAATCCATCTCAAATATAAGTCATGACACCACTAATAGGCTAGCTGGAGTTGGCCGAAAGCTATTTCAGAAGGAAGGGCAACCTCTGGCGCGGCGGAAAAACCCGAAAGTTCAATGCCCAAAATGCTGAAGTAGCTTTCAAATTGCTTCTCTAAGTAATCCATCTCAAATATGTCATGACACCACTAATAGGCTAGCTGGAGTTGGCCGAAAGCTATTTCAGAAGGAAGGGCAACCTCTGGCACGGCAGAAAAACCCGTAAGTTCAATGCTCAAAATGCTGAAGTAGCTTTCAAATTGCTTCTCTAAGTAATCCAACTCAAATATAAGTCATGACACCACTAATAGGCTAGCTGGAGTTGGCCGAAAGCTATTTCAGAAGGAAGGGCAACTTCTGGCGCGGCGGAAAAACCCGGAAGTTCAATGCCCAAAATGCTAACGTAGCTTTCAAATTGCTTCTCTAAGTAATCCATCTCAAATATAAGTTATGACACCACTAATAGGCTAGCTGGAGTTGGCCGAAAGCTATTTCAGAAGGAAGGGCAACCTTTGGCGCGGCGGAAAAACCCGTAAGTTCAATGCCCAAAATGCTGAAGTAGCTATCAAATTGCTTCTCTAAGTAATCCAACTCAAATATAACTCATGACACCACTAATAGGCTAGCTGGAGTTGGCCGAAAGCTATTTCAGAAGGAAGGGCAACCTCTGGCGCGGCGGAAAAAACCCGGAAGTTCAATGCCCAAAATGCTGAAGTAGCTTTCAAATTGCTTCTCTAAGTAATCCATCTCAAATATAAGTCATGACACCACTAATAGGCTAGCTGGAGTTGGCCGAAAGCTATTTCAGAAGGAAGGGCAACCTCTGGCGCAGCGGAAAAACCCGAAAGTTCAATGCCCAAAATGCTGAAGTAGCTTTCAAATTGCTTCTCTAAGTAATCCATCTCAAATATAAGTCATGACACCACTAATAGGCTAGCTGGAGTTGGCCGAAAGCTATTTCAGAAGGAAGGGCAACCTCTGGCGCGGCGGAAAAACCCGTAAGTTCAATGCCCAAAATGCTGAAGTAGCTTTCAAATTGCTTCTCTAAGTAATCCAACTCAAATATAACTCATGACACCACTAATAGGCTAGCTGGAGTTGGCCGAAAGCTATTTCAGAAGGAAGGGCAACCTCTGGCGCGGCGGAAAAACCCGAAAGTTCAATGCCCAAAATGCTGAAGTAGCTTTCAAATTGCTTCTCTAAGTAATCCATCTCAAATATGTCATGACACCACTAATAGGCTAGCTGGAGTTGGCCGAAACCTATTTCAGAAGGAAGGGCAACCTCTGGCACGGCAGAAAAACCCGGAAGTTCAATGCTCAAAATGCTGAAGTAGCTTTCAAATTGCTTTTCTAAGTAATCCAACTCAAATATAAGTCATGACACCACTAATAGGCTAGCTGGAGTTGGCCGAAAGCTATTTCAGAAGGAAGGGCAACTTCTGGCGCGGCGGAAAAACCCGGAAGTTCAATGCCCAAAATGCTAACGTAGCTTTCAAATTGCTTCTCTAAGTAATCCATCTCAAATATAAGTTATGACACCACTAATAGGCTAGCTGGAGTTGGCCGAAAGCTATTTCAGAAGGAAGGGCAACCTCTGGCGCGGCGGAAAAACCCGTAAGTTCAATGCCCAAAATGCTGAAGTAGCTTTCATATTGCTTCTCTAAGTAATCCAACTCAAATATAACTCATGACACCACTAATAGGCTAGCTGGAGTTGGCCGAAAGCTATTTCAGAAGGAAGGGCAACCTCTGGCGCGGCGGAAAAAACCCGGAAGTTCAATGCCCAAAATGCTGAAGTAGCTTTCAAATTGCTTCTCTAAGTAATCCAACTCAAATATAACTCATGACACCACTAATAGGCTAGCTGGAGTTGGCCGAAAGCTATTTCAGAAGGAAGGGCAACCTCTGGCGCGGCGGAAAAACCCGTAAGTTCAATGCCCAAAATGCTGAAGTAGCTTTCAAATTGCTTCTCTAAGTAATCCAACTCAAATATAACTCATGACACCACTAATAGGCTAGCTGGAGTTGGCCGAAAGCTATTTCAGAAGGAAGGGCAACCTCTGGCGCGGCGGAAAAACCCGTAAGTTCAATGCCCAAAATGCTGAAGTAGCTTTCAAATTGCTTCTCTAAGTAATCCAACTCAAATATAACTCATGACACCACTAATAGGCTAGCTGGAGTTGGCCGAAAGCTATTTCAGAAGGAAGGGCAACCTCTGGCGCAGCGGAAAAACCCGAAAGTTCAATGCCCAAAATGCTGAAGTAGCTTTCAAATTGCTTCTCTAAGTAATCCATCTCAAATATAAGTCATGACACCACTAATAGGCTAGCTGGAGTTGGCCGAAACCTATTTCAGAAGGAAGGGCAACCTCTGGCGCGGCGGAAAAACCCGAAAGTTCAATGCCCAAAATGCTAAAGTAGCTTTCAAATTGCTTCTCTAAATAATCCCTCTCAAATATAAGTCATGACACCACTAATAGGCTAGCTGGAGTTGGCCGAAAGCTATTTCAGAAGGAAGGGCAACCTCTGGCGCGGCGGAAAAACCCGTAAGTTCAATGCCCAAAATGCTAACGTAGCTTTCAAATTGCTTCTCTAAGTAATCCATCTCAAATATAAGTCATGACACCACTAATAGGCTAGCTGGAGTTGGCCGAAAGCTATTTCAGAAGGAAGGGCAACCTCTGGCGCGGCGGAAAAACCTGTAAGTTCAATGCCCAAAATGCTGAAGTAGCTTTCAAATTGCTTTTCTAAGTAATCCAACTCAAATATAACTCATGACACCACTAATAGGCTAGCTGGAGTTGGCCGAAAGCTATTTCAGAAGGAAGGGCGACCTCTGGCGCGGCGGAAAAACCCGAAAGTTCAATGCCCAAAATGCTGAAGTAGCTTTCAAATTGCTTCTCTAAGTAATCCATCTCAAATATAAGTCATGACACCACTAATAGGCTAGCTGGAGTTGGCCGAAAGCTATTTCAGAAGGAAGGGCAACCTCTGGCGCGGCGGAAAAACCCGTAAGTTCAATGCCCAAAATGCTGAAGTAGCTTTCAAATTGCTTCTCTAAGTAATCCAACTCAAATATAACTCATGACACCACTAATAGGCTAGCTGGAGTTTGCCGAAAGCTATTTCAGAAGGAAGGGCAACCTCTGGCATGGCGGAAAAACCCCTAAGTTCAATGCCCAAAATGCTGAAGTAGCTTTCAAATTGCTTCTCTAAGTAATCCAACTCAAATATAACTCATGACACCACTAATAGGCTAGATAGAGTTGGCCGAAAGCTATTTCAGAAGGAAGGGCAACCTCTGGCGCGGCGGAAAAACCCGTAAGTTCAATGCCCAATAATGCTGAAGTAGCTTTCAAATTGCTTCTCTAAGTAATCCAACTCAAATATAACTCATGACACCACTAATAGGCTAGCTGGAGTTGGCCGAAAGCTATTTCAGAAGGAATGGCAATCTCTGGCGCGGCGGAAAAACCCGTAAGTTCAATGCCCAAAATGCTGAAGTAGCTTTCAAATTGCTTCTCTAAGTAATCCAACTCAAATACAAGTCATGAGTTATCATAAGACATTCATGAAGTACTGATGACATTTGAATTAAGATGAAAATAAAATAGAAAAGAGGACGGAAGGAAGAAGGGTCGTGGGAACCAAGCCTGCAATAATGGATGTAGGCAAAAACCCACCTGATGAGCCCCTTGGTAAGGGCGAAACCCTTATGTATTTACTTTGGTAATATTATCTATGAAATAATTTATATATATATATATATATATATATATATATATATATATATATATATATATATATATATATATATATATATATGTATGTATGTATGGATATTTGCATACAAACTCAGACACACATGAAGGCCCACACCACCATATAGATTATCCGTATAGCTTTTATCTGAAGGGAGTGTGTAATTAGAATCCAGTTGACTTTCGACTGTTGGCCATCAGAGGGCTCTTCTTACAGCTTCAACTATTCTAAGCCGTATTTGATGGAACCTACATTGTTCAAAACTCAAGTAACTACGGCCGGCTCATAATACCTGAAGCTGTAAGCATCACCCTCCAAAGGCCAACTCTCAACATTCAATGGGATTCTGATTATACGCTCTCTTCTAGCAGAAAGCCGTATAGATAACCTCTGCGGTGATGTGTGGGCCGAGTGTGTGCTAGATTATGTGGGCACATAATGTGTATAATATATACATATATATATATATATATATATATATATATATATATATATATATATATATATATATATATATAATGCTTAAATCATAGAAGTATTACATTTCAAAATGCTTTCTTAGGTAAAGAAATGTTAAACCAGTAACTAGAATTACCATTTATATAAAATCAGGCAAAATACCAACACGGTAACGACTCTACTGAATAAAATAAACACGTACATACGTACCACGTACGCCCATATACATGTACACAGAGCGAGTACACCACAGCACAATCAAAAATACGTCCTGCAAAACCGTGCAATGTTGCAAAAGCTAAATAATTTCTCTCCCAAAGAGTCAAAAGAAATTTCCCATTACCTCCGCATCCAATAAATATTTCGAACGGAAATATATTTATCATCAACGCATATGCAATACAGCTATCGCAAGGTGGAACACTGTCCTCATTAGATGCATCTAGATGAATTCACCTTCATCAATCAATAGTTGGATGTTAATTAGATCTTAATTAGCTCTAACGGAAGGATAAAAGTTTAAACGCCTGTCTAAAATGGCGTTTGGAAATAGCAGGTGGGAGAATATAACACCTTTCTGTTCTCCATTTCTCTAGGTCGTAAATTATGAAGTCATGAACGAGGGGTCAGCCCACCCACGCCCACGGGGGTGTGGGTCTCGCGCTCGCTCTCTCTCTCTCTCTCTCTCTCTCTCTCTCTCTCTCTCTCTCTCTCTCTCTCTCAATGCAGTAAACTTGATACAAATGAAATTGATTTTTGTATTTTGGGAGTGAGTGACTTATTTCAATTTCGTATATATATGACTGGAATAATATTTCTCTCTCTCTCTCTCTCTCTCTCTCTCTCTCTCTCTCTCTCTCTCTCTCTCTCTCTCTCAGATAAAGTAATCAACACCTTTTCAATGACGCAATCGTAAATGTACAAATGAGTGGCAGACAGTTACTCTCTCTCTCTCTCTCTCTCTCTCTCTCTCTCTCTCTCTCTCTCTCTCTCTCTCTCTCTCTCTCTCTCTCTCTCTCTCTCTCTCTCTCTCTCTCTCCCAAAGATATAGTGTTCTTTTTTAATTGCCTGTTCCAATAGTTCATATTTAGACCTAAGACCTGTTTTTAATCTAGCGTTATTCAATTGTCTAAATATATATATATACATATACATACACACACACACACATATATATATATATATATATATATATATATATATATATAGATAAATAAGTAAATAATTAACAATTATCCTCTTCTTTATCTAAGGATTTTTGAAATTTGTAATAGTTTAAATTTCCAATTTTTAGTTTTATATTGAATATATTTTTAAAATATTCAATTATAACTTTTGTAGAACCTCATACATAAAATGAATCTAAAGTTCATATTAATCTGCAGATTGGTGATGGTGGGAGATTTTCACCTGATCGCTCACAGCAAGCGAACCTATAGTGCTTAGAATGGTCTCTGCGATAGTCCGTATTTCATAATTTTAAATTGGAAGTTGGGAAACTTGTCCAGTTTCTGGGGAAACTATATAATGGTAAAACAAGCCTTTTCTTCTTATTGCATTACCTTCTTGGATGTATAATAAACACATCTTATCTATCATTTAAAAAATGATTTATTGTGGGGTACGCTATCCTGACTTCTTTATCTCATCAGGAAATCAACACGGAAAATAAAACTAGTTTTGTTATATTTCAACACAACCCGACACCTTCATTTGACTACTATACTGGTAAGTAACTTTTTCATTATTTTTCGTTACCTTACAGAAGCATTATTCTATTTTAAAATGCATACTACTAGGGATTGCATAATCTAGTAGGTGCAAACACTGTGGCAAACATTTTTCCTAAACTGTTAACGTATCAGAAATTGTAAAATTCTAACCATACTTCTTTGTCTGCATCTTTTCCCACCTCTATGTGGGGTCGATGTTTCTGGCCAGGGAGTATGGTTAGAATTTTACAATTTCTGATACGTTAACAGTTTAGGGAAAAATGTTTGCCACAGTGTTTGCACCAACTAGATTATGTAATCCATAGTATGAATTCTAAAATAGAATAAGCTTTCTAAAAGATAACAAAAAATAACTAAAAGGTTAATTATCAGTATAGTTGTCAAATGAAGGTGTCGGGTTGTGTTGAAATATAACAAAACTAGTTTTATTTTCCGTGTTGATTTCCTGATGATATAAAGAAGTCAGGATAGCGTACCCCACAATAAATCATTTTTTTAAATGATAGATAAGATGTGTTTATTATACATCCAAGAAGGTAATGCATAAAGAAAAGGCTTGTTTTACCATTATATAGTTTCCCCAGTATGTTTTCCCCACCCAAAACCCCGAGTTCCCACTGGAGGTCCCCCATTATCGTAGGATATATATATATATATATATATATATATATATATATATATATATATATATATATATATATATATATATATATACATATATATATATATACATACATATATATATATATATATGTATATATATATATATATATATATGTATGTATATATATATAAATATACTGTATATATATATATATATATATATATATATATATATATATATATATATATTTCTGAAACTATTCATTTGCAACGGGAACGAGTGTTATTTTCGAAGAGAGCGGAATGTTTTCTATAGAAAAAAAGTAGTTTTTTCCTAGGTTACATTGCCCTGTAATACAGTAAAATAATACCGGCGAAGGGACATGGCTTTTAAAGATTCCTTTCAGATTGTCTTGGTACAGCAACAGAAAACTTTTCTGGTGTAACAAGAGGGAAATGACAGTGATACAGAAGCCTTTCCAAAGCCTTCACCATCGTCAGATGATACCATCTTAACTTCTTACCGGAATATAGACCAAAGAAACTCTTCTAAGATTTACGTCGGTAACATAAAAAATTTAAAAATTAAAAAAAGTCTAGCTTTTTAACATAAAGACTTTTAAACATTATGAATAAGTCCTTTTTACTCTTTCATGTTACGGGATATTATATTTCTGGAGAGCAATAAAGGTTTGTAACTTAAACCTCGCATCTGGTAGCATCTTCAGAAGCTGCTGGGAAGATGGTCGCCTTCGAAAAATATCTTCTTCCATATTCACACTTTCATGAGTCTTCTTTATTGCTTTCATGTAACGACATAAAAGTAAAGGAAGAGAGAATGATACTTTGCTGGCGCAGATAATAATGCTTATGACAATAGTGATAGCGATGATAAGGATTCTTTAGTAGGAGCATATATACTGACATAAATATTATATCAATAACAACGTTGGGTATAATATCATTCGTGTGGCATTTAATGCTGTTAGCTAGTTACGTAATGTTCTTCTATACACATACTGTAGATATTAACATTAATGTCATCATTTCTTTATCATGTACTATTGTACCCGAGCTAACAAAAGTGATACCTAAATATTTAGATAGATCCACACACACACACACACACATACACACAGATTCAGCCATTCCCACCCCACCCCCTTTCCAGACTACAACCCGCTTGCTTGGCAATTTGCGGGAGTGTGTGTGACTTTTGAGTGTACGTCTCGGGGTACTCCCTCTCTTACCAGGATATGACTACTTTCTCTCCCTCCGAGCGTAGCAGTAAATATATATATATATATATATATATATATATATATATATATATATATATATATATATATATATATATATATATGTGTGTGTGTGTGTGTGTGTAAATAAATATATATATGTATATATATATATATATATATATATATATATATATATATATAAAACCACACACTTGCTGTTTATTACAGAGGATATACTGCCACTGATGGCAGTCTAATGTCTAAGTCTGGACGTGAGAACCAACAATATATCACTTTACCTTTTCGAAAAAAATGAAGAAAATATCCGTTTTCCTCTTCCCAACAAAAACTAATATGAGGAACATCAGCGGAAGATTTCTTGCTCGGCCACCATTTTTTTCCCCCAGCCTTAGTATAAGAGAGGTCATTAGTGCGTGCTACTCGTTAAGTGGAGCATAACCCTCCTTTTCTGCTGAGGAAAGACTAAGTCACAGTTCTCTGTATCTGATCATTGTGATGCCACGTTCCTAGTGGTGTTTTGTTGATGATGCAAATTAGTTTAGGAATTGCCCTCCCACAGTCTTCATCAAATATTCGTATCCATTTCTGATGCGCTTATTATCTATATAATTTTCATTATTACGATTCATATTTCGCTATACTTTCTAGATCGATATGTCTGTCCAACATGGGCATTTTATTCTGAGATATGTTATACAAAATAATAATTAATTTTCACGTTCCATAAGGATGTATGTACAGTTGAACACATGAATTCCCGACACACCTCCCTCTGAGGAATTGCACCCTGCCACACCATTTAGCGAGTAACCAAACAATGTGTACAGAGGAATGGCTGAGCGTTAAGGGTGTAACAGGATTCATTTCCTCAGAGTAGGATTTACCCGGAATTCGTGTGTTCAACTGTACATTCGCAATAATAAATAACTTATAGTCAGTAGTCCAAACTATTAGTGAAATAGACATTAGAGCAGAATGCTTCCTGGTAATTGACGTTAAAACCGGAAGTGTCCAAAATACTCTAAAATTACTCCACTTCAGCCCTTTCTGCAATTCTAGGATCGCGCGGATTTATGGAGTAAAAACTCTCCACATTTCCGAGAACTTTTAGCGCTATATTCAACAGCTATTCATCAACCAGATGTGTCCCTGTTGCTGATGACATTTATATTTTGCTTTGGGCAAAAATGATGCAGTTAAAGTTAGATTAGTTACGTTTGAATATTTCCAACTTTAACAATTTTTGGATTGAAACTTGATATAAGCGATTTGCTTTTCTAAAACTCTAAACTTATTTTTAGATGATATAAAGTATATGGTGAGGTATTTAAAAAGAATATTAAATATACAAATACAAGCAGGCAAGGAAATACGCAATAACGCACACACTTACATATACATGCGCAAGCATACACATAATAATACATATATATATACACAGTACATGCAAATACATGTATATGTATATGTGTGTGAGCATGCGTGCGTGCATGCGCGTGCGTACGATAGTGCGGGTTATATGCGTGCATCTATATAAACAGAAAGCAAACCTTTAACAATGTTAATAAGCCAATTCTCCCCTTAATATAATAACAGAAACAGGCTTTCCATGTAAACTGATCTACATGTACTAAACATCAGTGAAATATATCTGCCGCATTTTCGCGTAATAAAAGCAAAAATAATGCAATGCCACAAATGGAATTATTAATTACTGGAAATGATTTGCAGAAAAAGAGAAAGTTTGATAATGTCCGTTGATAACTTCAGTGAAAAATGATGGTTAAAACTTTCAAGCGAAGAAAGGAAGAAAAAAATTCAATTTGTCAAGAAGAATAAAACGCAAATTAATCACCCTTTCTCTCTCTCTCTCTCTCTCTCTCTCTCTCTCTCTCTCTCTCTCTCTCTCTCTCTCTCTCTCTCTCTCTCTCTCTCCGTATCATTATTATATGTAGATTTTATAGGCATTATTTTTCATCCATTTCCTGTTATTATTATTACCCCTACTAATATATCTTATCTATCTAACGACGTATTTCAGTAATAATTTTAGACTTGTACCATTTTACGGAATATTTTCTTTTAAATAAATGATAGCGGTGATTTTGGAAATTTATGACGGTTTGTAAAAATGTAAAGGAACTGCATTTGACAATAAATCATCTTTCATGACTACATATGAATACCAATCTTTTCAAAACATATTATACATTATTTTGACTAAATGGCTATGGATTAATGTTAAAAAAGATTAGTTTTTTCCCCATCGCATTTTCAAACTTTTATAAATCACAAAAAGGGCTAAAATGAATGACGTAAATATGATAATAACTAGTCATTTCATTACCATTTCATGTAAACTTCATAATCAAATAAATTTAAGAAAACATAATTAACCAAATCCACTGACTAAAGTAAAACAGTTTTTCTTCTATTTTCTCTTACATATCAGAAACTAAAAAGTATATAAGCATTTTGTTATATGATTATGATAAATATAATAAACTTTTCAAAGCATAAATTTGTTTAGATTCTCTTCATTAGATATTAAATTAGAGGTAAAAACAGTAAAATTTTAACAACTAGCCCCGGGCTCCTTAGCATATGGTAGTTGTCAGAAATATCGTAATTTTCTCCTCCCTCCCCGGTACAAAATCAAGTAGCTACATTTCTTTCTCATAAATTTCTTAGATCCTTAATTCAAATTGAAGTTAAGGTTTACAAGCTTATTTGAAACGAGGTGTATAATTTTATGACAAATCAAATCAAAATATGATATCTCTAACAAGGTTGATATTCATCACAGGAAAAAGTCAAGTTTGAACAGTTGACGTAGGTTAGTAATAAATAGCTAAATAGAGCTATTACTAGCGTATGCAACCCGTGAAAATGACGGCTGAATATTCAGATAGACGTGCAAACATGCACACCCCATTCACCACGGTATGACTACTTCTCTACCCTTATATATAGCCAGACACTAGCTCTTTACTATATTTGGGAGATTAGGTTGCTTTATTTCTCCCCAACAAGAAATGTATGATTAGGGCCAAGGCTTCGGCCTATTATTTAAATTTACTTAGATTTTACATTACAAAAACACGGAAGCACTTTATTCATCCCAGCTATAAAGATCTATTTCATCTGAAAAAAAAAATGTATGAAAATAAAAAATAAGGTTCTTTAAGCCTACTCAAGAGATCGGCCACTCCCGTATCCCTTTGAGGGATAAAGCCAATGGTGAGGCGCATAATTCAGAATATTCATCTACCTGAAATGTAGATTTATGTAAATTTTCTTAACAACTCGCAGCAGGAAAGAACTATGAGCAAAGGCTTCCTTAGCCTTTTGAAATATGGCCAGCTTTAAGGCATCTACCATCTGATTTATGGAGGTTTTGAGGCTCACCAACAATATTTCTCCAGCTAAGGAAATTTCCGGTTTACCTGTAAAGGTATACAACGTATATACCGTATATATATAAATGTGTGTATATATATATATATATATATATATATATATATATATATATATATATATAGATAGATAGATAGATAGATATATATATATATATATATATATAAATATATATGTATACATATATACATAAATATATATATATACATACACACTGCTGGTCATTCTATTAACAAAGGTAATCAACGTTGAGCTTCAGCAATATTTGTATAAGGGACTTCCAAGAAATTCCGGATGCTAAAGGCATACAAGGGCCTTGAAAATCCATGGGGCATATCGTGGAACTAACAACCTTATACGAGGTGGACTTACTGAAAATTGGAAGGCTAGTACCTTACAATAAAAAACCCTCAAGTGGAAATATAGGTTATTTTGAGGACACTTGAACATTCAACAGGCTAACGTAGTGTGATGCCTACCTAGCCATGAAATACCAGTTACCATAGTGATCCTAGGGGTCTGATATTACTCATTTGATGAGTTTCTATTTTCCATGTACATCAACGAAAGACTGATGTGTGGTCCCATTTTTTAGAATGAATTTTGAATCTTCTCTACTATTATCTGAAGATCAGAACTTGCAATTAGTTTTGCTCGGAGACTCCTTGGGTATCCTGGGATCCTTGGTGTCCTCAATCACATGGGCTGATACAAAGCTGAATGCTGAAGACTTTCAGCGATACTCTATCAGAAGGTGTCTAGCTTTTCACCAAAGGTGACTATTCTCTTAAAGGTACCTGTTTCCAATCTCTAAGCTGTCCCGAGGTCAATTTGTGATGGAAACTATAAC
>NC_090746.1:63053351-63060851 GCF_036898095.1 Palaemon carinicauda | reverse complement strand
GGCATGTAGTCCTAGTGAATGAAAAAGGGCGTACCTTCTAAGAATTAGTGAAAGTGATGGACAGTCAAATGCACTGATAGCAATTCGCGGTCGAAGGTAGAGTAACTGGATTCCGCTCTGAACAGTTTTTTACTGAAGAACTGAAGAAGACCAATGGCCGTCTCGGGCCACTGACCACCTGCTCGAGTACTGCACCAATAGTGATGTCGCTGGTATCCATTGGGAGAAGGAGAGGGGCATGTGGCACGGGAAAAGTGAGAGCAGCAGCGGTTGATAGGGCCGTCTTTGCGTTGCAGAAGGCCACTTTTTGAAGGGGACCCTACTTCAGTAGGCCGTTATATTGTAACTGAGAGGCGAGGTGAATGCAAGTAAACTTTATCAAACAGACATCGTGCTTATATACCCGGACTGACGAGCAAGAACATCACAAAAAAATAAATAAAAATAAAACAACAGGAGCTAGAATGCTTAGACAGGTTGGTCTATTATCAGTGCAGGGAAGAACGAGTGATAAGACAAAAAAAGTAAAACTATTATAGTGCTGAGTGTACTAGTGTGGATGAAGCACATGCGGTAATATATATATATATATATATATATATATATATATATATATATATATATATATATATATATATATATATATATATATATATATATTTTCCCTATCTTTGTGGGGAATTTTACTCCTGATTTTTAGGTGATAACGTAGTTATATATATATATATATATATATATATATATATATATATATATATATATATATAATATATATATATATATATATATATATATATTATATATATATATATATATATATATATAACTACGTTATCACCTAAAAATCAGGAGTAAAATTCCCCACAAAGATAGGGAAAATATAGAGATTTTAGATTTTATACACACACACAGACACAAGATGGAAAAAGGCAACATTTCAGTTGTTGAATGGTAGGGTCATCTTAATTTTGCTATGGGGAGACTTTGCCTATCTAACTATTCTTCAATATTTTCTAGAGATGCAATGATTTTTCAACTAGAAAAATACGTAGCATTTTCAAGAAGAAAAAAATCTTGGAGAAGTAAGCATAAAATTCTCCGTGATAGTTACTGTTAAATAACTTCATATTGCGAGGCCAAGTAAGGAAATCAGCCTTCATAACGTGATCTGCCCCGAGCAAAAGAGAAAAACTAAAGACTACATGGAAGCATCTTTCAACAACTGCTCTTAGAGCTATAAGGAATGAATTGCAATAAGCATTCTACATCAGTGCTAAATTCGAGAAAATTGTTAAATACTGGTCCTACTGATGTGCTACTTTCAGTTTTTAATAATACTGATTAAATTAAGATTAATAGGCTGTCAAGAACGTTCGTAGTTACCTTACGACGAGAATGTATAATTTCTTGTTAGAATGGACATGTGACACGGGTCTAAGCATATCAATAAACAGTACTTGATAGTGTTTACTTTTTGTTATCAAGATAAGAGGTCCATCTCTTTGACTGAAGTAGCACTGCCTTAATAAAACCATTGTCTTCGGGAACCAAAGTTTTAGACATAATGATAATTAGATTTTATAGTATAATTCAACTTAAAAACAAACAAATATACTATCGCAGAAGAAAGAAGGAAAAGGTCCTCTTACCGCTTAGAATTTATTAATAGACAGGATGTAATTGAATTTTCAACTCTTCACTTCGTAAAAATCTTCATCAGTCCATTTCCCAGAGGTGTCACATTAGTGTAAAAGGCAATTGTTTTTAATTCCGACTAACTGGGTTCGATTGCAGGGATCCGATTTCTTTTAGCCATCAAAAGATCTCTTGCGTAACGTCTTTTATGTTTCATATATCCTTTGTCTTCTCCAGAGAGAAAGACTTTTCTATGAGTGGAGTTTTTTTTTTCTTTTTTTCTTTTTTTTGTCTCTGGAGACAGGTGGGATACTCAGCATCCAACCAGGGAGAGCTATTGTTTCGCAGTTTTTTTTTATTTCCTCTTTTTTTTTTTTGAAAGAACACCAAACGTTCTCTTCATTTGTGCCTTGGATTTTAACTGGATATGCGCTCATATGCACATCACCCACCCCTCTTCCACAAACCTACACACACTCGTGTATATATATACATATATATATATATATATATATATATATATATATATGTATGTATATAAGTATATATACATACATACATATATATATATATATATATATATATATATATATATATATATGTGTGTGTGTGTGTGTGTATGTGTGTGTGTCTGTATATAGCATATGTGAGTGCGTGTACATACATACATGTATACACAGACACGCACACATACATACATATGCACATTTCATATATATATATATATATATATATATATATATGCACATATATATGTGTGTATATGTATATATACATACATATGCATATATATATATATATATATATATATATATATATATATTAGTTCTATGCAGAAATATGAACAATAATGATAAAATTGATTGAAATCTTATCATCATTAGCAACGTAAGTTGGGCACCCATGCACTCATACATAAACACTTATTTACATACATAGACTACATATACATGTTTGGAAGAAGAAAGGATGTATTTAAGTAAAATTGGCAACATTTGTAAGAATTGTTGTGCTAATTCCCCTTCATCGACGTGAAATGTAAATAATAAATGCAGATGAAAGAGGAGACACTGTTTTCACTGTATATTGGGAGCAAGAAAGACTATTTTATAGTGAAAAGCGAGCAGAAAGGCATTTGGAAAGATTCCTTATCTGCATGTCCTCGATTTTGTTAGATAAAGTTATTCGGTGTCCGTAGACGTTAGTTTGTTCCTTCGTCTTCGACTAAAGCTTTTCCCGCTATGCAGGGTCGCTATTTCTTGAAAGCCGTTAGTTTGTTCCTTCGAAAATGGGTATTGTAAAAAAAAAAAAAAAATTACAACTGAACTATTACCATTGAAGTTAAAGAATACTAAGTGGTGGCAATATATATGTAATTTCTTTTACAAATACTTGAATTCTTTAAGTTAACCACATTAAGGGGTCTGTTGCCTGATGTGCCCTCAAAATTCTGACCATCCTTTACATCCAGATCTTCCCAGACAGTACCATCCTGTTCATAACAATATATATGCAATTAATTCTAATAGTCAGGCCTTCTACATTATGAAGATTAATACTACATAGTATTCTAGAAGTTTTATTCCAACTGTGATCAAGTTGAGGAATGATCTTCCTTATCGGGTAGTTGAATGGGTAGAACTTCAATAGCTCAAACTTGCAGCAAATGTTTTATTGTATGCTGAACAGGCTGACATAAGTCTCTTTTTATAGTTTACATATGAAAGATCTGTTTTAATGCTGTTATTGTTCTTAAATTATTTTATTTTGATTGTTCATTACCTCTCATATAGTTATTTATTTCCTTATTTCCTTTCCTCACTGGGCTTATCGCATCTTGCTTTTCCAACTGCGGTTGTAGCTTAGCTTTTAATAATAATAATAATAATAATAATAATAATAATAATAATAATAATAATAATAATAGCGTCAGGCATGGTTAGGTAATTTGCCAGAGGTTTTACGATCACATGCCCTTGCAGTTACCAACTAGAGTTATTGATGGGGAGCCTAACCATGGCAGTGGGCCTAGCTGTTTGGTAAAAACCAAGACTGCAAAGCAGCAGCTGTCCTTTTAGTCATTTTTCTGGACTAGCAGGACGTACGATGGTAGTATTCTTACAGTCCTACCACAGAAAAACTATAAGTAACAACATTCCTTAACTAAAATAACATTTATATTAATCATAATTTACATTGACATGTAGCCTCCCCTCATAAAGAGTTAAAAAATCTCCACTCGCTATAAACACGAGCACCAGGTTTAACCAAGAACACATAAAGGCTTAGAGGGTTTTTAACCCTTACGTGAAAAACTACTTCCCGATGCTGACATAGCCTGCTAGGACAGCGGAAGCAAGAAGTAAATAACGTAGCACCCTAGCTGCGTAACTCTCTTTTTATTTAAAGAAGGTAGTATGTTGATCGAGCTGTAATTAAAGGGGTTCTGTAAGCGCAATCAACTCGGCTATGACAAAGGTTTTCCCACAAACATGAACGCAGGAAGGTTGAATTAAGCGACCGAATGACGGGTTTTATAACCGTTTGAGTCGCTAAGAGGAAATGTATAAGCTGACTTGCTCTGAAAAGAATTAGAAATTAATAATGAAAGAGGCTAATCCGTTTACTTTCTTAATTAAAACTACTGAATGAAATAGCATGAGAGAGAGAGAGAGAGAGAGAGAGAGAGAGAGAGAGAGAGAGAGAGAGAGAGAGAGAGAGTTGGGGATTTTTACTTGTTTATCAGAAAAGAGAGAATTTATTATTGCAAATCAAACACTTCCAGAGGTTAAACTCAATAGAAAGGAGAAAAATGGTAGAGTTGATCATGAGAGAACGTGATTACGATGACGTTGAATACAAGCATGAATAAGAAAAATCAGTAAAGAGAAAGTATGTTAGGAATTGTTACGATTAAGAAAACAAAAATCCCGAAAAGGTTTATGATATATAAATAAGCAAAATGATAGATGGATATCTGATTCACTAATATAATGAGTTCACTGGCAACAGGGTGACGGATTGGGTTTAAGGTGATAGACAAGCTGTCCTTCGACTTTTACTCCTGATGCCTGGCGAATGATCTTACTGAAACTAGTATGGATCGGCAGGAAACGCTTGCCTTGGTTATATAGGCACCGCACATCACACGGAACTGGTTATTCTTTGATAAATCTAACCATTGAATCCTCTATGGATTTAGTCAGTCTATGGAAAGAGAAAATTATAGAATGGCACCTAGTCCCAGGTGTAGCAGGGTGTTAAGAATCTCCCGGTTTATAAATACTAGAGAAGAATTGAAAATTTGCAAATGGAATGTTAAAACCTTGAATCAGATCGGGAAGTTACAGCAAGTGGAGAATGAATTTATGAAATATGGTTTGGATATATTAGCAAGTCTTACGAGAATTGGTAAGGAAATCTTAGACAAAGGCAATATATATATATATATATATATATATATATATATATATATATATATATATATATATATATATATATATATATATATATATATTAAAAAAGAACAGATGGAGTTGGAAGAGAAGGGGTAAGAATGATGACGACACCAAGAGCAGGAAAGGCAGTAACTGAGTTGACAGCTGTAAATAGTAGATTGTTACTTGCAAAGTTTAAATCAAAGCAGTGCAATATCAGTGTTATATTTTGCTATGCACCAAGAAATTCTTCCCCCGAAAAAGAAAAGATGAAAACTATGAAGAATTGCAGAGTGTAATAGTTGAAATCGCAGAGAGAGAGAGAGAGAGAGAGAGAGAGAGAGAGAGAGAGAGAGAGAGAGAGAGATGAAAATTGTGATCGGTGACATTGCTAAAGTTAGAAGGAATAATCAAGGTATAGAGAATGTGATGGGTGTTGAGGGTCTTGGTGAAGTTGCCAATGAAAATGGATGCACTTTTTCAAGTGTTTTTTCAACCAACAATCTTGTCATTGGAGGTAATCTTTACCAGTAAAAGGACATCCACATATATACATAAACTTCACCTTGTGGCAATTACAAAAATCATAATAGGTCACTTAACCACTAATAAAGAGAGAAGGAGGAAATGTAAGAAGCTATAGAGGTGCAGATATTGGTAGTGATCACTAACTCCTCATTGCCACACTGAAATTAAAACTTAAAGCACCTAATAGAAATATAGATAGAATACATAGGTTTGATACAACTAAGCTTCTATAAGATAAGCACAAAGAAACATTTGCAATTGAATGTAGGAATCGATTTGCAGTCTTAGAGACTTTAAGAGATGAAGAGCAGGCAATTAATGAAGAATGGTGCGATATTAAGAACATATCAGTAAGATGGTAGTGAAGTTTTGGGACATGTAGTTACAAGGAGAAAGCCATGGTTATCAAAAGATACTTGGGATACCATAGAAAGGAGACAGACAGAAATTGCTTGTTGAAAGTTTTCGAGGAAGTAATGAAAATCATAAAGTAGAGCATGCTAAGTATTCCAGTATTGATAGTGAGGTAAAAAAAAAAAAGCCAGGAATGCCTGGAGAGAATATTCAGACAGAAAAGCAGATGATGCTGATAAAGCTATGAATTCAGGGAGTGGCTATGGTGTTGGAATCGCTCACAGAATCATTAATGAAATCTCTACGGTGCCAAAGAAGAAGCATATTTCCCTAAAAAAGAGAGATAGATCTGTTATAACAACAGAAGATTATGAAATGCAATGTTGGATGGAACATTTTAGTGAGGTCATAAATTGGAGCTATGGAGGGAATAATTTGATTGTTGTTCCTGAAGCTGGGGAAGACCTTGATATGCCTATGAATGAATTCGGTGTGACTGAAGTCGAAGCTATCATTAAAAATCTCAAGAGATGGAAATTCCCTGGGTACGATGGAATAACTCCTGAGAAGATATTGGCCAGAAATTAAGTGACCACCAGTATAGGCTACTTACAGGATTATTTTGTAGAAAGCGGCGTGAAGAGGCAAAACCTGATGAATGGGATGTAGTAGTGTTGGTGAAAATGCCAAATAAGGGAGACTTAACTGATTGTAATAATTACAGGTACATCATACTTATGTCTGCTGTCATGAAAATATATAAGGTTATTCTAAAGAGACTAGAGAGAAAGATTGATGAAAAGCTGAGATGAACAAGCAAGATCAAAAAAAGGTAGAAGTTGTATTGGCCAAATTTTTATTTTAAGACATGTAAAGCTATGTGTAGTATATAGAAAAACACTTTTGATGATATTTGCGTACTATGAAAAAGCCTTTGATAGTGTACACCGGCCAATATTGTCGAGAGTCCTGCGTTATTATGTAGTTGCTCTTAGATTTGTAAATTTGACTAAGTCTGTTCATGAGCATAGTAAGTGCAAAGTAAATGTTAGTGGAGTCCCATCAAATGAATTTCCAGTGGACAGCGGAGTACTCCAAGGGAATGTGTTTTCACCTATGTTGTTTATCCTCCTCATCGATTTTGTAATGCATAGAACAGGTGGGGATGGTGGAGAAGGATTGGATTGGATTGGTAATAAGAATTTAGCTGACTTAGAGTATGCTGATGGCGCTTTCCTTAGCACAACACCACAGGATTTGCAATGCTTGCTTACCAGAATGCATGAAATATCACAGGAGGTTAGGCTGAAGAGAAATAGAAGAAAATACAGAAATGGTGAGAGCGGAATATGCAATGGAAGATAAGATATCATTGAAAGGAGAAAGGATTAATGAGCTAGAAACATTTGAATATTTAAGAACTATGATCCCTAATACAGGGTCTTTAGAATTGATGTTTAATGAAAGACTGAAAAAAGTAAATCAGACAATGGGTGGGTTAAGTAAAATTTGGAAATCAAATCGCCTAAAATTTCATATAAAAGTC
>NC_090746.1:63023351-63028351 GCF_036898095.1 Palaemon carinicauda | reverse complement strand
GATGGTCGCCTTCGAAAAATATCTTCTTCCATATTCACACTTTCATGAGTCTTCTTTATTGCTTTCATGTAACGACATAAAAGTAAAGGAAGAGAGAATGATACTTTGCTGGCGCAGATAATAATGCTTATGACAATAGTGATAGCGATGATAAGGATTCTTTAGTAGGAGCATATATACTGACATAAATATTATATCAATAACAATGTTGGGTATGATATCATTCGTGTGACATTTAATGCTGTTAGCTAGTTACGTAATGTTCTTCTATACACATAGATGTTAACATTAATGTCATCATTTCTTTATCATGTACTATTGTACCCGAGCTAACAAAAGTGATACCTAAATATTTAGATAGATACACATACACACAGATTCAGCCATTCCCACCCCACCCCCTTTCCAGACTACAACCCGCTTGCTTGGCAATTTGAGGGAGTGTGTGTGAGTTTTGAGTGTACGCCTCGGGGTAACCCCCTCTTACCAAGATATGACTACTTTCTCTCCCTCCGAGCGTAGCAGTAAATATATATATATATATATATATATATATATATATATATATATATATATATATATAAAACCACACACTTGCTGTTTATTACAGAGGAGATACTGCCACTGATGGCAGTCTAATGTCTAAGTCTGGACGTGAGAACCAACAATATATCACTTTACCTTTTCGAAAAAAATGAAGAAAATATCCGTTTTCCTCTTCCCAACAAAAACTAATATGAGGAACATCAGCGGAAGATTTCTTGCTCGGCCACCATTTTTTCCCCAGCGTTAGTATAAGAGAGGTCATTAGTTCGTGCTACTCGTTAAGTGGAGCATAACCCTTCTTTTTTGCTGAGGAAAGACCAAGTCACAGTTCTCTGTATCTGATCATTGTGATCCCACGTTCCTAGTGGTGTTTTGTTGATGATGCAAATTAGTTTAGGAATTGCCCTCCCACAGTCTTCATCAAATATTCTTACCCATTTCTGATGCGCTTTTTATCTATATAATTTTCATTATTACGATTTATATTTCGCTATACTTTCTAGATCGATATGTCTGTCGAACATGGGCATTTTATTCTGATATATCTGTTATACAAAATAATAATTAATTTTCACGTTCCATAAGGATGTATGTACAGTTGAACACATGAATTCCCGACACACCTCGCTCTGAGGAATTGCACCCTGCCATACCATTTAGCGATTAATCAAACAATGTGTACAGAGGAATGGTAGAGGTGGTGGACTAGCCGAGGGTCAAGGGTGTAACAGGATTCATTTCCTCAGAGTAGGATTTACCAGGAATTCGTGTGTTCAACTGTACATTCGCAATAATAAATAACTTCTAGTCAGTAGTCCAAACTATTAGTGAAATAGACATTAAAGCAAAATGCTTCCTGGTAATTGACGTTAAAACCGGAAGTGTCCAAAATACTCTAAAATTACTCCACTTCAGCCCTTTCTGCAATTCTAGGATCGCGCGGATTTATGGAGTAAAAACTCTCCACATTTCCGAGAACTTTTAGCGCTATATTCAACAGCTATTCATCAACCAGATGTGTCTCTGTTGCTGATGACATTTATATTTTGCTTTGGGCAAAAATGGTGCAGTTAAAGTTAGATTAGTTACGTTTGAATATTTCCAACTTTAACAATTTTTGGATTGAAACTTGATATAAGCGATTTGCTTTTCTAAAACGCTAAACTTATTTTTAGATGATATAAAGTATATGGTGAGGTATTTAAAAAGAATATTAAATATACAAATACAAGCAGGCAAGGAAATACCCAATAACGCACACACTTACACTTACATATACATGCGCAAGCATACACATAATAATACATATATATATACACAGTACATGCAAATACATGTATATGTATATGTGTGTGAGCATGCGTGCGTGCATGCGCGTGCGTACGATAGTGCGGGTTATATGCGTGCATCTATATAAACAGAAAGCAAACCTTTAACAATGTTAATAAGCCAATTCTCCCCTTAATATAATAACAGAAACAGACTTTCCATGTAAACTGATCTACATGTACTAAACATCAGTGTAATTTATCATTGCCGCATTTGAATGTAATAAAAGCAAAAATAATACAATGCCGCAAATGAAATCATTAATTACTGGAAATGATTTGCAGAAAGAGAGAAAGTTTGATAATGTCCGTTGATAACTTCAGTGAAAAATGATGGTTAAAACTTTCAAGCGAAGAAAGGAAGAAAAAAATTCAATTTGTTAAGAAGAATAAAACGCAAATTAATCACCCTTTCTCTCTCTCTCTCTCTCTCTCTCTCTCTCTCTCTCTCTCTCTCTCTCTCTCCGTATCATTATTATATGTAGATTTTATAGGCATTAATTTTTTCATCCATTTCCTGCTATTGTACTGTAATTACCACTGCTAATATATCTTATCTATCTAACGACGTATTTCAGTAATAATTTTAGACTTGTACCATTTTACGGAATATTTTCTTTTAAATAAATGATAGCGGTGATTTTGGAAATTTATGACGGTTTATAAAAATGTAAAGGAACTGCATTTGACAATAAATCATCTTTCATGACTATATACTGTATGAATATCCTTCTTTTCAAAACATATTATACATTATTTTGATTAAATGGCTATGGATTTTTGTTAAAAAATAGAGGTTTTCCCCCATTTCATTTTCAAACATTCATAAATCACAAAAAGGGCTAAAATGAATGACGTAAATATGATAATAACTAGTCATTTCATTACCATTCCATGTAAACTTCATAATCAAATAAATTTAAGAAAACATAATTAACCAAATCCACTGACTAAAGTAAAACAGTTTTTCTTTTATTTTCTCTTACATACCAGAAACTAAAAAGTATATAAACATTTTGTTATATGATTATGATAACAAATATGATAAACTTTTCAAAGCATAAATTTGTTTAGATTCTCTTCATTAGATATTAAATTAGAGGTAAAAACTGTAAAATTTTAACAACTAGCCCCGGGCTTCTTAGCATATGGTAGTTGTCAGAAATATCGTAATTTTCTCCTCCCTCCCCGGTACACAAAATCAAGTAGCTACATTTCTTTCTCATAAATTACTTAGATCTTTGATTCAAATTGAAGTTAAGGTTTACAAGCTTATTTGAAACGAGGTGTATAATTTTATGACAAATCAAATCAAAATATGATATCTCTAACAAGGTTGATATTCATCACAGGAAAAAGTCAAGTTTGAACAGTTGACGTAGGTTAGTAATAAATAGCTAAATAGAGCTATTCCTAGTGTATGCAACCCGTGAAAAATGACGGCTGAATATTCAGATAGATGTGAAAACATGCACACCCCATTCACCACGGTATGACTACCTCTCTCCCCTTACACAAGGGACAGGGAGAGCTGAGCGTCACCATATATATATATATATATATATATATATATATATATATATATATATATATATATATATATATATATATACTGTAAATATATATATATATATATATATATATATATATATATATATATATATATATATCCAGACACTAGCTCTTTACTATATTTGGGAGATTAGCTTGCTTTATTTCTCCCCAACAAGAAATGTATGATTAGGGCCAAGGCTTCGGCCTCTTATTTAAATTTACTTAGATTTTACATTACAAAAGCACGGAAGCACTTTATTCATCCCAACTATAAAGATCTATTTCATCTGAAAAAAAAAATGTATAAAAATATAAAATAAGGTTCTTTAAGACTACACAGAGATCGGCCACTCCCGTATCCTTTTGAGGGATAAAGCCAATGACGAGGTGCATAATTCAGAATATTCATCTACCTGAAATGTAGATTTATGTAAATTTTCTTAACAACTCGCCGCAGGAAAGAACTATGAGCAAAGGCTTCCTTGGCCTTTTGAAATATGGCCAGCTTTAAGGCATCTACCATCTGATTTATGGGGGCTTTGAGGCTCACCAACAATATTTCTCCAGCTAAGGAAATTTCCGGTTTACCTGTAAAGGTATACAACGTATATACCGTATATATAAATGTGTATTTATATATATATATATATATATATATATATATATAAATATATATATATACAGATATACATAAATATATATATATACATACACACAACTGGTCATTCTATTAACAAAGGTAATCAACGTTGAGCTTCAGCAATATTTGGATAAGGGATCTCCAAGAAATTCCGGATGCTACAGGCATACAAGGGCCTTGAAAATCCATGGCGTATATCGTGGAGCTAACAACCTTATACGAGATGGACTTGCTGAATATTGGAAGGCTAGTGCCTTACAATAAAAAACTCTCAAGTGGAAATATAGGTTATTTTGAGGACACTTGAACATTCAACAGGCTAATGTAGTGTGATGCCCACCTAGCCGTGAAATACCAGTTACCATAGTGATTTTAGGGGTCTGATATTACTCATTTGATGAAGTTTCTATTTTTCATGTACATCAACAAAAGACTGATGTGTGGTCCCATTTTTTAAAATGAATTTTGAATCTTCTCTACTATTATCTGAAGATCAGAACTTGCAATTAGTTTTGCTCGGAGACTCCTGAGATCATTGGTGTTCTCAATCACATGGGCTAATACAGAGGTGAATGCTGAAGACTTTCAGCGATACTCTATCAAAAGGTATCTAGCTTTTCTCCAAAGGTGACTATTCTCTTAATGGTACCTGTTTCCAATCTTTAAGCTGTCCCGAGGTCATTTTGTGATGGAAATTATAACTTCATTGTTTTTGTGGGCCTGTGTAGCTAACTGATTCTTTCTTTCTTGCTTGCATTGTTATTATTATTATTTAGTTTCATGCTACCTCATTTAATCTTGGTAGTAGGTTGGCCAGGGCACCAGCCACCCGTTGAGATACTACCGCTAAAGAGTTATGGGGTCTTTTGACTGGCCATATGGTACTACATTGGATCCTTCTCTCTGGTTACGGTTCATTTCGCCTTTGCTGG
>NC_090746.1:63018351-63020851 GCF_036898095.1 Palaemon carinicauda | reverse complement strand
GGTTTTACCCTTTACCGCTTACTGCATCAGCTGTAGAAATTGTGGTTCTACTTATATCCTGATAGGCGGAGGAGCTGGTGTGGATGTCTATTTCTCGAACACTCCGAACTAGAGCTTCACGGGTAGTGACGTGTTTCTTGCTCGTTAAGTGCCCATATGCCTAGAATAATTCACCCGGTGTAAAGGTTTCAAGGTTTCAAGGTACCCCAGTTTCAAGCTACCCCCCGGTAACTTTAAACCGGTTTCAAGCTACCCCCCCCCCCTATGTTTTCAAGTTACCCCCTTATCGGAATAGAAAATAATCTATATGCCAGTGCACTTATGCAACATGCATTTATTGCTGACTTCGCAGCAGTAGAAAAAAAAAGTTTATTTTCGTATTTAAGAAAAAGAATGGTTTTCTTTTATCATCTCAAATAGATTCCATTTTTGTGCTTCAGGTGCATGAGCTTCACACGGCAATATGCGTGGAGAAATGGGCACAAAAATCCACGAGATGTGTACTTTGTTGTTGCCATATTCTTTCAAATTTACGAAGAAGTTTGAGATGTACCTTAAGACAAAAACACACATGCCATATTTCCGACATTGTGTTTCGGAAATAAAGAGAAAAGGATGCCATTTAATGGTTATAGTGAATGCACTTACTTGAGGTGTTAAACTTTAATTCTATAAAAACTCAACTTCAAATTGTTATCGCTTTGTAACATTATTCAGTCGTACTATAAAGAAACGAGACACAAAATTGCCACTTTTGGATATAGTTTCTCAGGTCAACGATGGACATTCATTAATCGGCTTTCGTTAGAAAGTATCCCTTATTAAACCTCCCTGCTTTGCGGGCAGGTAATGGTAGGAACCACCTGCGACGAAAGTAGCTCGCTGCTTGAGCTCCACACCCAGATGTAGGAGAGAGAGAGAGAGAGAGAGAGAGAGAGAGAGAGAGAGAGAGAGAGAGAGAGAGAGAGAGAGAGAATTGAAAATGCCAAAACAGAGATGTCTCAAAGATTCTAGTAAATCAAGGGAGATACACAAAAAAGCATCATAAACTTTTCGTCAGCCAGAATGGAAGGTCATCCATCCCCATACAGAGCTCCTTACTGGTCAAGCACGAGAGATTGTTTGTGATGTTACGAAAAGTTTTGCTTTAAAAAAACAGAAAGGAGGTCATATTACTGACGTTTATAAAGCCTTTTTTTGCATAGCAGAAGTAACCAATTTAAGCAAAGCTACTATCACAGTCAAATTAATAGGATCGTAATTTTGAATAATGGTTTCGTAAACAGTTGCTACTGAATATATCCCCATCTTCCACAATTGTAATGGTAACGCCTCTTATCATAAAGAAAAACAAGATAAACCTACAACAGCATCAAACAACGAGGAACAAATAATATAATGGCTCATCAAAAAAGCGTATCACCAAGAGACAATGTGTTAAAATATCAACTTTTGGAAATGGTTAAGGAATACTCCTGAAATATAGATAAGGCATACGTGATTGGTAAAATTGTAGTTGAAATGGTCACAGGGTCATTCGTCTTCCTCCAAACTATTGCTAATACAATCCGATTGAATATATTTGGGCACAAGTAAAGACCTATGTAGCAAAAAAAAAAAAAAAAAAAAAAAAAAAAAAATCAAATAATAGATTTAAGGGTAGGCCTACTTAAAAAAAAAAATCCCTGCATTTGGTGACAAAAGAAAATTGAGCGAATGGCGTAAAACACGCCGAAATGATACAGGAGGACGATGCAAAGCAAGATGTGTTAATTGATGAATATATTGATTCTTTAGTAAGAAGTCTTGAGTTCTCTAATGAGGAATCTTCTTTAAAAATCTTATGTTGTCATCCATATCATCAAAGACTAATTTCAAAATAAAAGTTAGTTGTATGAAATTCACTGCATTCTCCTGAAATATTATTATTATTATTATTATTATTATTATTATTATGTTTATTATTGTTATCATTACTATCATTATAACTAGCCAAGGTGCAACCCTACTGAGAAGGGAAACAAATAAGGAGAAGGAAATAAAGGAAAGATATAAAGTTAGAATACAATGATAACAAGAAGGCAAATGGGTATTGTATCTTTAAAGAAAGGTTAGAAACAAACTGATAACAAGAAAATATAGCGAGCATGTTGATCTGTCAACAAAACTAATAAAATAACTATTGTAAGAGACAATATCACAAAAGAAAAAACAAAAAAATCTGGCTGTGGCCTTCAAAAGATTTTTTTTTTTTTTTAAATAGGTGTTTGATTCCCAAAGAAGATTACTACAAGAATTTAGTGAAATGAGAAGTTATGCTACGAAGTCGAAAATATGGCACCGTGTGCATTTGTCTTTAGATACACGTCGGCCTTCGTAAATCTAACATAGTATAGTCCTTTAAGATTGGCTTTTTCGTTTTCCGAAGCCCCTTTTGGGTACTTGGCGTTCACTACGTAGTCAAAGATGATCTCGAGGTTGTCCGATTTCCGGTCAGCAG
>NC_090746.1:63005851-63013351 GCF_036898095.1 Palaemon carinicauda | reverse complement strand
ATGAAAAAGGGCGTACCTTCTAAGAATTAGTGAAAGTGATGGACAGTCAAATGCACTGATAGCAATTCGCGGTCGAAGGTAGAGTAACTGGATTCCGCTCTGAACAGTTTTTTACTGAAGAACTGAAGAAGACCAATGGCCGTCTCGGGCCACTGACCACCTGCTCGAGTACTGCACCAATAGTGATGTCGCTGGTATCCATTGGGAGAAGGAGAGGGGCATGTGGCACGGGAAAAGTGAGAGCAGCAGCGGTTGATAGGGCCGTCTTTGCGTTGCAGAAGGCCACTTTTTGAAGGGGACCCTACTTCAGTAGGCCGTTATATTATAACTGAGAGGCGAGGTGAATGCAACTAAACTTTATCAAACAGACATTGTGCTTATATACCCGGACTGACGAGCAAGAACATCACAAAAAAATAAATAAAAATAAAACAACAGGAGCTAGAATGCTTAGACAGGTTGGTCTATTATCAGTGCAGGGAAGAACGAGTGATAAGACAAAAAAAGTAAAACTATTATAGTGCTGAGTGTACTAGTGTGGATGAAGCACATGCGGTAATATATATATATATATATATATATATATATATATATATATATATATATATATATATATATATATATATATATATATATATTTTCCCTATCTTTGTGGGGAATTTTACTCCTGATTTTTAGGTGATAACGTAGTTATATATATATATATATATATATATATATATATATATATATATATATATATACATATATATATATATAACTACGTTATCACCTAAAAATCAGGAGTAAAATTCCCCACAAAGATAGGGAAAATATAGAGATTTTAGATTTTATACACACACAGACACAAGATGGAAAAAGGCAACATCTCACAGTTGTTGAATGGTAGGGTCATCTTAATTTTGCTATGGGGAGACTTTGCCTATCTAACAATTTTTCAATATTTTCTAGAGATGCAATGATTTTTCAACTAGAAAAATACGTATCATTTTCAAGAAGAAACAAAATCTTGGAGAAGTAAGCATAAAATTCTCCGTGATAGTTATTGTTAAACAACTTCATATTGCGAAGGCCAAGTAAGGAAATCAACCTTCATAACGTAATCTGCCCCGAGCAAAAGAGAAAAACTAAAGACTACATGGAAGCATCTTTCAACAACTGCTCTTAGAGCTATAAGGAATGAATTGCAATAAGCATTCTACATCAGTGCTAAATTCGAGAAAATTGTTAAATACTGGTCCTACTGATGTGCTACTTTCAGTTTTTAATAATGCTGATTAAATTAAGATTAATAGGCTGTCAAGAACGTTCGTAGTTACCTTACGACGAGAATGTATAATTTCTTGTTAGAATGGACATGTGACACAGGTCTAAGCATATCAATAAACAGTACTTGATAGTGTTTACTTTTTGTTGTCAAGATAAGAGGTCCATCTCTTTGACTGAAGTAGTAGCACTGCCTTAATAAAACCATTGTCTTCGGGAACCAAAGTTTTAGACATAATGATAATTAGATTTTATAGTATAATTCAACTTAGATCAAACAAATATACTATCGCAGAAGAAAGAATGAAAAGGTCCTCTTACCGCTTAGAATTTATTAATAGACAGGATGTAATTGAATTTTCAACTCTTAACTTCGTAAAAATCTTCATCAGTCCATTTCCCAGAGGTGTCACATAAGTGTAAAAGACAATTGTTTTTAATTCTGACTAACTGGGTTCGATTGCAGGGATCCGATTTCTTTTAGCCATCAAAAGATCTCTTGCGTAACGTCTTTTATGTTTCATATATCCTTTGTCTTCTCCAGAGAGAAAGACTTTTCTATGAGTGGAGTTTTTTTTTCTTTTTTTTTTTTTGTCTCTGGAGACGGGTGGGATACTCAGCATCCAACCAGGGAGAGCTATTGTTTCGCAGTTTTTTTTTTTTTATTTCCTCTTTTTTTTTAAAGAACACCAAACGTTCTCTTCATTTGTGCCTTGGATTTTAACTGGATATGCGCTCATATGCACATCACCCCCCCCCTTCCACAAACCTACACACTCTCGTGTGTATTTATATATATATATATATATATATATGTATGTATATAAGTATATATACATACATATATATGTATATATATAAATATATATATATATATATATATATATATATGTGTGTGTGTGTGTGTGTGTGTGTGTGTCTGTATATAGCATATGTGAGTGAGAGTACATACATACATGTATACACAGACACGCACACATACATACATATGCACATTTCGTATATATATATATACATATATATATATATATATATATATATATATATATATATACACACACATATGCATATAATGTATATGTATATATATACATATATCTGTGTGTGTATATGTATATATACATACATATGCACATATATATATATATATATATATATATATATATATATATATATATATATATATATATATATATTAGTTCTATGCAGAAATATGAACAATAATGATAAAATTGATTGAAATCTTATCATCATTAGCAACGTAAGTTGGGCACCCATGCACTCATACATAAACACTTATTTACATACATAGACTACATATACATGTTTGGAAGAAGAAAGGATGTATTTAAGTAAAATTGGCAACATTTGTAAGAATTGTTGTGCTAATTCCCCTTCATCGACGTGAAATGTAAATAATAAATGCAGATGAAAGAGGAGACACTGTTTTCACTGTATATTGGGAGCAAGAAAGACTATTTTATAGTGAAAAGCGAGCAGAAAGGCATTTGGAAAGATTCCTTATCTGCATGTCCTCGATTTTGTTAGATAAAGTTATTCGGTGTCCGTAGACGTTAGTTTGTTCCTTCGTCTTCGACTAAAGCTTTTCCCGCTATGCAGGGTCGCTATTTCTTGAAAGCCGTTAGTTTGTTCCTTCGAAAATGGGTATTGTAAAAAAAAAAAAAAAATTACAACTGAACTATTACCATTGAAGTTAAAGAATACTAAGTGGTGGCAATATATATGTAATTTCTTTTACAAATACTTGAATTCTTTAAGTTAACCACATTAAGGGGTCTGTTGCCTGATGTGCCCTCAAAATTCTGACCATCCTTTACATCCAGATCTTCCCAGACAGTACCATCCTGTTCATAACAATATATATGCAATTAATTCTAATAGTCAGGCCTTCTACATTATGAAGATTAATACTACATAGTATTCTAGAAGTTTTATTCCAACTGTGATCAAGTTGAGGAATGATCTTCCTTATCGGGTAGTTGAATGGGTAGAACTTCAATAGCTCAAACTTGCAGCAAATGTTTTATTGTATGCTGAACAGGCTGACATAAGTCTCTTTTTATAGTTTACATATGAAAGATCTGTTTTAATGCTGTTATTGTTCTTAAATTATTTTATTTTGATTGTTCATTACCTCTCATATAGTTATTTATTTCCTTATTTCCTTTCCTCACTGGGCTTATCGCATCTTGCTTTTCCAACTGCGGTTGTAGCTTAGCTTTTAATAATAATAATAATAATAATAATAATAATAATAATAATAATAATAATAATAATAGCGTCAGGCATGGTTAGGTAATTTGCCAGAGGTTTTACGATCACATGCCCTTGCAGTTACCAACTAGAGTTATTGATGGGGAGCCTAACCATGGCAGTGGGCCTAGCTGTTTGGTAAAAACCAAGACTGCAAAGCAGCAGCTGTCCTTTTAGTCATTTTTCTGGACTAGCAGGACGTACGATGGTAGTATTCTTACAGTCCTACCACAGAAAAACTATAAGTAACAACATTCCTTAACTAAAATAACATTTATATTAATCATAATTTACATTGACATGTAGCCTCCCCTCATAAAGAGTTAAAAAATCTCCACTCGCTATAAACACGAGCACCAGGTTTAACCAAGAACACATAAAGGCTTAGAGGGTTTTTAACCCTTACGTGAAAAACTACTTCCCGATGCTGACATAGCCTGCTAGGACAGCGGAAGCAAGAAGTAAATAACGTAGCACCCTAGCTGCGTAACTCTCTTTTTATTTAAAGAAGGTAGTATGTTGATCGAGCTGTAATTAAAGGGGTTCTGTAAGCGCAATCAACTCGGCTATGACAAAGGTTTTCCCACAAACATGAACGCAGGATGGTTGAATTGAGCGACCGAATGACGGGTTTTATAACCGTTTGAGTCGCTAAGAGGAAATGTATAAGCTGACTTGCTCTGAAAAGAATTAGAAATTAATAATGAAAGAGGCTAATACGTTTACTTTCTTAATTAAAACTACTGAATGAAATAGCATGAGAGAGAGAGAGAGAGAGAGAGAGAGAGAGAGAGAGAGAGAGAGAGAGAGAGAGAGAGAGAGAGAGAGAGGGGTTGGGGATTTTTACTTGTTCATCAGAAAAGAGAGAATTTATTATTGCAAATCAAACACTTTCAGAGGTTAAACTCAATAGAAAGGAGAAAAATGGTAGCGTTGATCATGAGAGAACGTGATTACGATGACGTTGAATACAAACATGAATAAGAAAAATCAGTAGAGAGAAAGTATGTTAGGAAATGTTACGATTTAGAAAACAAAAATCCCAAAAAGGTTTATGATATATAAATAAGCAAAATGATAGGTGGATATCTGATTCACTAATATAATGAGTTCACTGGCAATAGGGTGACGGATTGGGTTTAAGGTGATAGACAAGCTGTCCGGCTTTTATTCCTGATGCCTGGCGAATGATCTTACTTGGTTAGATAGGCACTGTGCATCACACGGAACTGGTTATTCTTTGATAAATCTAACCATTGAATCCTCTATGGATTTAGTCAGTCTATGGAAAGAGAAAATTATAGAATGGCACCTAGTCCCAGGTGTAGCAGGGTGTTGAGAATCTCCCGGTTTATAAATACTAAAGAAGAATTGAAAATTTGTAAATGGAATATTAAAACCGTGAATCAGATTGGGAAGTTACAGCAAGTGGAGAATGAATTTATGAAATATGGTTGGGGATATTAGCAAGTCTTACGAGAATTGGTAAGGAAATCTTAGACAAAGGCAATATATATATATATATATATATATATATATATTTACGCATATATATATATATATATATATATATATATATATATATATATATTTACGCATATATATATATATATATATATATATATATATATATATATATATGTTTTTTCAAGAAGGCCCATAAAAGAAACACAGGAAATATGAATACATCACACTATATTTCGGTCAATAAACATCGACCCTCTTCAGGATGTAAAGTAAAAGTGAGGATTAAAGTGGAGAGTGACGGTTTATATATGAAAGCAAAAGGGTGTGTTCAATTGTTCTATAGTTGTTATAATTGCTGGAAGGATTAGCCAAATTTAATTACATCCAGGTGCGTGTTCTTATTGTTGAGCCGCTTGGATGAAGTCTTGACCTCTGATGCCTGTCTGGTGGTCGGTCTCCGTGGATTATCTTCTTAATGATAGGGTTGAGAAGAGTATTGTCCACTGTGTCAGCTTTCCATTGGCCCCCAGATAGGTTCATTGTGTTTGATTGATTTATGATGGCAGATTCCAGGATTTTCCTTCTGTACGGACAGGTACTCTTAAAAAGCAAAGACGACTCACTCCAGTTAATCTGGTGCCCTAAATCCCTAAGGTGAATGAAAATCCCCGAGTTTTCATACCCATATCTAGCAGATCTTTTGTGTTCGGATAATCTTTGAGATAGCGAACGGCCCGTTTGCCCAACGTACACTTTTTCACAATCCCTACATGGTACTTTGTAAACGCCGGATTCTATTTCTCTTTTATTTTGATAAACATTAATAAGGGCGCTTCCTATGGTCTTTGGATATGAAAAAACAAAGGGGTTCTCAGTTTTGATATGATTTGCTATATTTTTAATACCTTCTATATATGGGAGTTTTATCTTATTTTTAAAATCTCTTTGGTTAGTAACATCATGATCTCTATAATATATCGTGTTGGCTTTGTTGATGGCCTTTTCTATGACATACGTCGGGTAGAATAAGAACACGCACCTGGATGTAATTAAATTTGGCTAATCCTTCCAGCAATTATAACAACTATAGAACAATTGAACACACCCCTTTTGCTTTCATATATAAACCGTCACTCTCCACTGTAATCCTCACTTTTACTTTACATCCTGAAGAGGGTCGATGTTTATTGACCGAAATATAGTGTGATTTATTCATATTTCCTGTGTTCCTTTTATGGGCCTTTTTGAAAAAAACATGTTAAACTGTTCGATTACAGTTATAAATAAGACATATATATATATATATATATATATATATATATATATATATACATATATATATATATATATGCGTAAAAATCACAGGAAAATGTGATGCTCAGATGCAGAAGAACCACAGGGAAAATGAAAATACGAAATATACGATTAAATCCTGACTAGTTTCGTGATACTTCTTCAGAGGACTGATCCTCTGAAGAAGTATCACGAAACTAGTCAGGACTTAATCGTATATTTCGTATTTTCATTTTCATTGTGGTTCTTCTGCATATATATATATATATATATATATATATATATATATATATATATATATACACACACACATATATATATATATATATATATATTAAAAAAGAACAGATGGAGTTGGAAGAGAAGGGGTAAGAATGATGACACCAAGAGCAGGAAAGGCAGTAACTGAGTGGACAGCTGTAAATAGTAGATTGTTACTTGCAAAGTTTAAATCAAAGCAGTGCAATATTAGTGTTATAGTTTGCTATGCACCAAGAAATTCTTCCCCTGAAAAAGGAAAGATGAATACTATGAAGAATTGCAGAGCTGAGATCGCAGAGAGAGAGAGAGAGAGAGAGAGAGAGAGAGAGAGAGAGAGAGAGAGAGAGAGAGATGAAAATTGTGATCTTTGACCTCATTGCTAAAGTTAGATGGAATATTCAAGGTATAGAAAATGTGATGGGTGTTAAGGGTCTTGGCGAAGTTGCTAATGAAAATGGATGCAGTTTTTCAAGTGTTTTTTCAACCAACAATCTTGTCATTGGAGGTAATCTTTACCAGTAAAAGGACATCCACATATATACATAAACTTCACCTTGTGGCAATTACAAAAATCAAAATAGGTCACATAACCACTAATAAAGAGAGAAGGAGGAAATGTAAGAAGCTATAGAGGTGCAGATATTGGTAGTGATCACTAACTCCTCATTGCCACACTGAAATTAAAACTTAAAGCACCTAATAGAAATATAGATAGAATACAACTAAGCTTCTATAAGATGAGCACAGAGAAACATTTGCAATTGAATGTAGGAATCGATTTGCAGTCTTAGAGACTTTAAGAGATGAAGAGCAGGCAATTAACGAAGAATGGTGTGATATTAAGAACATATCAGTAAGATGGTAGTGAAGTTTTGGGACATGTAGTTACAAGGAGAAAGCCATGGTTATCAAAATATACTTGGGATACCATAGAAAGGA
>NC_090746.1:62985947-63005351 GCF_036898095.1 Palaemon carinicauda | reverse complement strand
TACCATTGTCGTCACCTATCTTTTGCCTCTTCTCAGAATGACAATGACGTATGATTGAAGTTCTGCTGATAAGGAGAATCTCTCTTAGTTCTGCTTAGAACTATCCGCTTTGGTCATTATTTTGTTTCATGAACATGTGACCACAATCGAAACTAAATAACAAGATGGGGAAGCACTTAATTGGTCCAGGATTAGTATGTGTTTTCATGCAAACAGCAAATGGAACTAGAAGTGACTGAAGAGCCGTGAAAACACTGAGACCGATGTGAGCCGACTGTGAGTGCGAGTCGAGACACACACACACACACACACACTCATAAGGGGGGAGAGGGGGGGGGGTGTTCTCGGGGAGTCACTGTGTTAGGGATGGGAGAGGGCGTGATGAAGATATAGCTACTTCTACGAACGGAATTGGAACGCATACAAAATCTGAATTTCGCTTTTTAACTCTACGAGCGATTTCGTAGTCAGTTTTTCATTGTAAAACAAGATAGATGTATAGATATATAGACAGACAGGGAGTGAAAATACACCACTATGAATTTTACAACAAACACAGGAAGGAATGTGAATTTGTTTCGTTGTTATGGGAAACGAGTCGTGGTTCCTACGCGTACGACGCTGTGCAATCGTTACTCATACCGAACGGACACTTCGCTTCTCCCTTTAAGAATCTACATATTTATATGCAGTTGAGTAAATCTAATACATCTCTCGTATGGAGAGCTGTAAAATCGGCTGTGAACATAGAAAGATTTCACCTTTCAGTCCTTAATCGAGGTTCCATACTGCGTAGGACCAAGTCACCAAGGCCGTCTCGAGTTTGACGGGGTAAATGGGTCCGGATCAGGGGTGATGCGGGGAGGAGGGGGGGGGGGGGGGTGGGGGGGGGCGAGGTTAGGGAAGGAAGGATGACTGGTGCATGAGTCCTCGTTCATATTCAAAAGCATTTTCTATTGAAACCACACACACACACACACATATATATACAGTATATATATATATATATATATATATATATATATATATATATATATATATATATATATATATATATATATATATATATATATATATATATATATATATATGTATGTATGTATCGCCATGATCAGCAAAGTTGTACTAGTCAACGGCACTTATGCTAGGTTGGTTTGTTGTAAGCGTTCAGACCCAAGTCTCCCACCTTCACCAAACTGCAGGTGGCCAGTGTGGTGATGAAAACTGGCCTAACCCCATACATGAACAAGGACATGTCTGATACCTTTGTCCTGCGGTGGACTAAAAACAGCTGCATTTGTTGATTCTTTTTTTTTCTTTTTTTTTTTGTTCTGGTGAAAAATGGCTTTGATTATAAAGATAATGTCACTATGACTGCCAGTATCATTATGTATATTGTTCAAAGTTGGGGCGAGTGTTTTTATGTTGACCAGGCTGACACGAGTCTTTTTATAGTTTATATATGACATATCTGTTTTTAACGTTGTTAATAGTTTATATATGACATATCTGTTTTGACGTTATTACTGTTTTTAGAATGATTTATTATTAATTTTATTCTCATAATTTATTTATTTCCTTATTTCCTTTCCTCACTGGGATATTTTTCCCTATTGGAGCCCTTGGGTTTATAGCATCTTGCTTTTCCAACTAGGGTTGTAGCTTGGCTAGCAAAAATAATAATAATAATATCACTACAACACGACGTCATGCTCATGTTCAGTGTGCGGTTTGTCAACACTTGACTTAACAGAAGGTGAGGACACTTTCGAAGATTTGAATCGAGCTGGGCCAAGGAAGTTCTTGGCTCTGGGAAGACTGACAGAGTCTTTCTATTCCAAGACAAAATTCTCCTTTTCTCAACATATTTTGTGCCTTTATTACTGTATCTGCATCATGTAATTACATAGAATATGACCAGGGCCTAGAGTTCTCTTGCTTGAGGGTGCACTCAGGCACGCTATTCTATTTTATTTCTCTTCCTCTTGTTTTTTATTTTAATATAGATCTTATATGAAAGATCTATATTAATTTTATTGTTAAAAAATTCATTTCAATTGTTCATTACTTCTCGTAGTTTATTTATTGTTGGTCTTTCTCATTGGGCTATTTTTCCATGCTGTAGCACTTGGGCTTATAGCATTCTGCTTTTCAAACTGGGGTTTTGGCTTGGCTAATAATAATAATAATAATAATAGTAATAATAATAATAATATTACTATTATTATTATTATTATTATTATTAAATACGACACTAGACAGGACGACATCTTGGAGGGAGCTGTAGTTTATTTCAAAGCGCATGCGCGGACTACAACAAGTACGGTGTGCCATATGTAGGCTATGATATGTACCATATACAACATCTCCCCTTTAAGATTGTTTGATAATTATTTTTTAAAGTTAACAATCCATTTTCCCCTAAAGAAACACAACAGTTTTAGAATTTACATAATCCATTTCCTCCCTACATGTATTTGTGATAATACAAATAATAGTGACCCAGCAATCAAATATAATACACTACATGGCAAACACAAATAAACTACAAGACTCAACACTTATCCCCAATTAACATATGACAAATGTTGTGAATGTCTCTTGAACACTAAAACACGAACATTATTGGTTAAATGTAACATTAACATGGCTTTAACACTAAGTACATGTTCATTTTATGTCATTGACATGGTTGAGATGAAAATAAAATCATTTGATAATATACCATATCGGGTTGTTGGATTGTTTTTGTCATTCTTCCCGACGTTCTGGGGGTCACTTTGGGGTTTGGTTTGGCAGGTGTCGGGGGTGGACCTTTGGTAGGGGTAGGGATGGGTGGTTCGGGCGCAGTCGGTCGTGGTTCAGTCTGAACTCCTAGGGTGTCAGGTGGTTCGTGACCCTTCTGCGGTGGCAACTCTCGGGTGGTGCCGGTATGAACTAGAGTGCTCCGATTGCGTCGAATAACACTTCTGTTCTCCATAGCTACCCAGTAAGATCTAGGGTTGGTCATCTGCTGTTTGATTTCACCGTAGCTAGACTGGTCCCTCACAAAGACTTTATCTCCTGGGGTGATTCAGGGAAGCTGCACAACTCTATGATGGCAGTGATGCGCTTTGGTGTACTGATTCTTGTACTCTTCTTCTCCTTCCTTGATCCTCTGATGGTCTGGTACCTGCGGTATCAGCTTAGCTGGAGCTGTCGGGACGGTAGTCCTTAGCTGTTGGGACATAAGGAGCTAACTTGGTGACTTGCCATTGTAGAGCGGTGCCGATCTATAGACAAGTAGTCCGAGGTAGGGGTTTTGGTTTTTACTCAGAATCACTTTTGCTGTTCTTACGGCCCTTTCTGCTTCTCCGTTGGCTTTTGGATACCGTAGTGATGAGGTGATGTGTGTAAACCCCCAGTCTTTGCTGAATTCCTGGAACTCTCTTGATGCATACTGAGGTCCATTGTCGGATATTACAACCTTGGGAGCTCCATGAGTGCCGAAGACTTCGCAAAGCTTCCGGATGACAGCTTGACTGGTGGTATATTCTAATTCTTTGAACTCGAGCCATCTAGAACCGTAGTCTACTATCAATACATACTGCTTCGATTTGTACTCGAAGAAGTCAAGTCTCACTCTTTCCCAGATTTTGTTGGGGGGGGGGGGTGAGAGGGCCAGGAGTGGCTCGGTTGGTTGGTCACGATGCAGGATGCAGGTTGAATAGCTTCTGCACATTGCTTCTACCTGTGATGTGATAGACGGCCACCAAACACTTTCCTTCACACGGGCCTTGCATTTGGTCATACCCAGGTGTCCAGAGTGAAGTTTCTCCAGGATATTCATCTGGAGTGACTGCGGGATGACTAGACGGTCGTCAAACATCAAGATCTCGTCGTTGATGGTGAAGTGTGGTGCCTTCTCCCAGTAGGTCTTGAGGAACAGTAAGTTGGGCATCACAGGAGGCCAGCCTTCTTTCACCCACTTCCAGATCTGCGTACAGACTGCGTTGTTCTGTTGGGCTTCTCAGACTTCAAGTCTCTTGTCACTGGCAGGCAGGTGCTGGATCGCTGAATCCTTGAACGCCTCTGTTTCCAGGCAGAAAATCTCTTCTTCCTTAGAGGGCTTCTCAACAGGTGCTCGTGAGAGGGCGTCGGCCGTCTTCTGATATACCCCTTGGACGTACTTCACTTCCGGTGAGTATCTCATGAGCCTTAGTCTGAATCTGAGGATGCGGGCTGGCAGTTTGGACAGGTCAGTTGTTGTGAGTAGTGGTACAAGTGTTCGGTGGTCTGTTTCCACGGTGAATTCGAGCCAAGCACATAGTCTGAGAATTTCTCGCACGCCCAGGTTACAGCTAGGGCTTCCTTTTCTATTACAGTGTATCTCTTCTCTGTGTCGGTAAGGGACCGAGATGCATAGTATATCCCGTCGGATGCTGTTGCTGTCAGTTTGCAGAAGGAAAGCCCCAAGGCCATCTTGGCATGCATCTGCTGCGATGACACATGGTATGTTTGGGTCATAATGGGCCAGGACTTCAGTTGAGGACAGCATGTGTTTGATGGTGTCGAAGGCATCTTGTTGAGCCTTGTCCCACATCCACATTTGCTCCTTTTCAGAAGTTGGCGAAGAGGCTCGTTCACTCGGGCTAGTGTCGGTATGAATTTGGCAAGTTGGTTTGTCACGCCCATAAACTGCTGTAGCTCTGTGATGTTTCGAGGCTCTGCTAGTTCCTGGATGACTTGTGTCTTATCTGGATCGACGCCGATGCCTTCTTTGGAGACGATATGACCGAGGAACTTCAAGCACGGTTGGTTGAAACAGCATTTGTTGTTCAACGTCAGTCCGGCGTTTCGCAGCCTCATCAACACATTCCTCATTCTCTCATCATGTTCAGGTTTTGTCGGTGCATGAATCAGTATGTCATCCATAGGACAGATTTCCCCTTCTAGCCCATTTAGGATCTTCGACATCAGTCTGGAATACTTCTGGCGCCGAACTAATGCCGAAGGTCAGGCGATTGAAACAGAAGCGCCCGTATGACGTGGCAAAGGTTGTCAGCAGTCTGGAGTCTGGGTGTAGAGGGATCTGCCAGAAGCCAGAGTTTGCATCTAACTTGCTGAAGATTGTGCTTCCCCTAATCTTCGCCACATTGTCATCTACCTTTGCCATCGGGTGAATTTCTCTTCTGACTGCTAGATTCAGTGGTGTTAGGTCCACACATATGCGGACATCTCCTGATGGTTTTGGGACGACGACCATACCGGAACACCATTCGGTTGGCTCAGTCACTGCAGAAATTACGCTATACTTCTCCATCTTCTCTAGTTGATCTTTAACTTTGGGAAGTAATAGGTGTGGCACTCGCCTCGGTGTGTATAAGCATAACGGGGTGGCATCGTCTCGCAGCGGAATCTTGTACATCTCTTTGAGCAGGCCAAGCCCCTTGAAGACTCCTGGGAACTCCTCTTTGAAGTCTTGGGACGAATCAACTGCATATTCCATGGAGGCCGGTGTGAGTAGGGCTAACGCCTGTATAGCTGATTTAGAGAGGAGGTTTTTAGACTGATTCCTCATCACATAGACATCTTCACGATGTGTGCGCTGACCTGATTTGATCTCCGCTTGACATAGAACTCCGACGATTAGGTGGTTTAGGCTGACTCCTCCAGGGCCTCGGAACTGGTCGTTCGATTTGGATAGAACTAGACCTTGCGTCCATGGTGTTGTGTCTCCCACGACACATATCCTGGACCCACTATTGAGCTTGAATCCCGTTACATGGTTGTTGACTTCTACATCAGTAGACCAGAAATCTTCATCGATCGCATCTACGCTAATCACTTCACCAAGATATATCGCTGATGTAGATTCTCCAACGGTGATTTCTTTGCTTTCATTGGGGTACTCATAAGTACTTGGCATTTCTTCAATTTCGTGAGTTGCCTTGCTTCGGCAGGCTGCGGCCCAGTGGCCTTTGTTCTTACATTTCTTGCAAGTGTCGTTTCTGGATAGGCACTGCTCTCTTGGGTGCTTGTCTTTCCCACAATAATTGCATTTTCGCATCTTTGTAGAGTTGTCCTTGCCGGCTGGTTTCTTGCCTTGGGCTGGGGACCGTTTTTGGCCTTGCTGATTCTGACGATTTGGACCATTCCGACCTTTCCTCATCTTTTTCAGATGGTCAACTAGAGCTACCCCCGATATCGCTTCTTTATGGCTGCGGGACATCTCCGCCGCTCGAAGGTTCTCAATCACCCGGTTAAGGTTAGGGACGGGGCGTTCTCGCAACAGTCTCTCTCGGCCAGTCTCGTCAGTTGTGCCGATAACAATTCTGTCCCTGATTAGTTCATCTTGTAGATTGCCAAACTCGCACGAATCGACCAATCGGCGTAACCTCATCCCAAAACCATCTATCGTCTCATCGCTCTTCTGCTTTGCGGCATTGAACACGAACCTTTCATATAAGACGTTGCGTTGGGGAATAAAATACTCCCTGAGGGCTACGATGATGCATTCAGGGTCTTTTCTCCGACTATCAGTGAGTGTTGGTAGATTTGTCAGCACTCGCTTGCATGCTTGGCCCATGACTGCCCATAGCGTCACTACTACCATGGCTGTCCCCGTGGGATTTCGGGTATTGTCTTCATTCCTCAGTTTCTTATCAAGTTCAGTGGCAATAAGATAATCTCCCCAGGCAGACTCAAACTCTTTCTAGTTTTCCACCACATCGCCTGTTAAGGACACGGGGGTTGGGGGAGGGATTTGATAAGTGGCCATGGTTAAAATAGTCAGTCAAGGGCACATCAATCAAAGGTTAGATACTCAATCAAAGGCACATGTGAAAACAGTATCAATCAAATGTGAGAAACGACATTCCATGAACACCTGGCTGTGAGCTTACGCTAGAATACCTATCTCTTGAAAGCTTACTCTAGAATACCTATCTCTTGAGAGCTTACTCTAGAATACCTATCTCTTGAGAGCTTACTCTAGAATACCTATCTCTTGCAAGATTTTATACACAAAATCATGAACAAAGCATAAACAAAACACTGGCGAGATATAAGATATTTCCACTTGGATTAACACACATTCGGGGTCAAATACACAGACATTGCATTCAAAATCATAATATAACTACTGTACTTTCAGGCACAACGATCACAGTTTTAAATCACATCCGTGTTGACAAGGACGGGATAAATTTCAGGATGAAGAGTGGTATTCAGCCCAGGCTGTCAAGGCGGTGGTGCGATTTTGCTTGACCGCGCTGGTTGAGGGCCGACGCATTTGATATCCTCTTTCTACTCGACAGTTCTTGGCAAAAGGCATCATTCCCTCTCTGAACGTCCCGGTGATGTTTTATCCGTTTCACAATTATTTAGAATCCATTAGGTAGCTGGAGGCGTATATAGGGCAGAGACAGCTGCCACCATATTCAATACAACTCTAGTGTGATGGGCCGATAGAGGGTTGTGAACTCAAAGGCAGGATGCAATCAACTGAGTTATATTGTTATAGAACACTCTCCTTTATATACAAAACCTGAAGGTAACAGGACATAACAAGTTAACAAGACAGACAATGTTACAGAGGAAACAGCAGACATGAATTTTCATGTTCGTTTAGTGCGAGGGAAGAGCGCAGATACAAGCATAATATATGCAAAAGGAATTATGTACAATTGTGTGACACACAGTTGGTACATGGCTCCCCCCCTAAAAATGACATACTGTACATGTTAAATAGGGCGCCCTGATCTGGAGAGGCGAACTGTAGGCGGGTCATCTGGCAGAAGATAAGCAGGTTTTAGACGATCAATGGAGACCCAGTCTTCTTTGCCCCGAATGTTTAGTAGGAATGCTTTCGGACTGCGTCGGATCACAAGGAAAGGGCCCGTATAAGGGGGCGTTAGTGGTGGCTTGCTAGTGTCGTTGCGCAGGAAGACGTGCGTTGCAGAGTGCAAGTCCGTTGGTATGTGATGCTTCGCTGGGGGCTTGTAAGTCTGGCGGCACGGAGTAAATTTTCCCACGACGTGACGTATGCGCTGGAGATCGTCGGAGGAGGTTGTAGAAGGAAAAAATTTGGCAAGGACGACCAACGGGTCGCCATACACCATTTCAGCTGCCGAGACGTCGAGGGCGTCTTTAGGAGTGGTTCTTAGTCCCAGGAGGACCCAGGGAAGCTGAGTAAACCAGTTGCAATCCTTGCAGCGGGACATCCAAGCTGCTTTGAGGGTGCGATGAAAACGTTCAACCATTCCATTGGCAGCGGGGTTGTAGGCTGTTGTCTGATGTAGGGTGATGCCCAGGAGATTCGCTAATGACGTCCACAATTGAGAGGTGAAAGTGGTTCCCCTGTCAGAAGTAATATGCTCAGGGATACCGAATCTTGAAATCCATCCAGAGAGTAAGGCAGATGTACATGAGGCGGACGTTGCAGATTCCATGGGAATGGCTTCAGGCTAACGAGTGGAGCGGTCGATGACGGTAAACAGGTAACGATGTCCTTGTGATGTGGGTAGGGGGCCTACAACGTCGACGTGAATGTGTGCGAAACGACGCTGAGGTTGAGGAAAGGTGCCCACTCCTGAATCCGTGTGTCGATGTACTTTGGAAGTTTGGCAAGAAGTACAGGCGCGGACCCAATCCTTAGCATCCTTAGAAATGCCGTGCCAAATGAACTTCGCCTTCAGCAGCTGTGCAGTAGAACGGCACGAGGGATGTGAAAGGCCGTGAATGAAATCAAACACCTGTCGGCGCATGGGAGCAGGAATCCAAGGTCGCGGTCTACCAGTACTGACGTCACAGAGGAGAGTGGTGTTGGAGTCTTCGAGGGGAAAGTCTTCCTAACGGAGGGACGTGCAGGATGTCCTACAAGCTTGATACTCTGGATCCTGTCGTTGGGCTTCAGCCAGGGCGTTGTAATCCAATCCCAGTTGAACGGCAGCCAACGTGTTTCTTGACAGGGCATCGGCAACGGGATTCATTTTCCCAGGGACGTATTGGAGGGTGCAATTGTATTCAGCCACGGCGGAGAGATGTCGGCGTTGACGGGCGGACCAGGCGTCAGACTGTCGAGTGAAGGCATGCACCAGAGGCATGTGGTCTGTGCGAATGACGAAGGGCGTACCTTCTAAGAAATGGCGAAAGTGACGGACAGCCAAGTGCATCGCCAGCAATTCTCGATCGAAGGTAGAATAACCCGATTCTGCCTTGGACAGTTTTCTGCTGAAGAAGACCAATGGGCGGGGCGAGCCTTTGACCACCTGCTCGAGTACTGCACCAATAGCGACGTCGCTGGTATCGGTGGAAAGAAGGAGAGGGGCGTGTGGGATAGGAAAAGTGAGAGCCGCAGCAGTTGATAGGGCCTTCTTTGCATTGCAGAAGGCTGCTTCTTGAAGGGGACCCCACTTCAGGTCCTTTGGCTTGCCCTTGAGGGAGGCATAGAGGGGAGCAAGAGTGGTGGCAATGGCTGGCAGAAAACGATGATAATAGTTGATTATGCCCAAGAATTCCTGCAGAGCTTTGACGGTCGAGGGCGCGGGGAAGTTCTGAACGGCTGCTACCTTCTCAGGGAGGGGATGGACTCCTTCAGGAGTGATACAGTGCCTTAAGAACGACACTTGTTTGGCGCCAAAGGTACACTTGTCGTACCGGACTACAAGGCCGTTTTGTTGCAGGCGGTCGAGCACGATGCGCAGGTGACAGAGGTGTTCCTCTTTTGAGGAGGAGAACACAAGTATGTTGTCCACATAACATACACAGAAAGGGAGGTCCCCTAAGATGCCATCCATGAGACGTTGAAACGTTGCCCCAGCATTACGAAGGCCAAAACAGGAGTAATTGAAGGTGTATGTACCAAACGGAGTGGTGATGGCGGTCTTGGGGATGTCTTCTGGGTTCATAGGCACCTGATAATACCCCTTTAGGAGGTCGAGCGTAGAGAAAACCTTCGGTTTGTGCAGGTAGGAGGTCACGTCGGCAATGTTTGGGAGGGGGTAGTGATCCGGTTCTGTTTGCATGTTCAGGCGCCTGTAATCCCCGCACGGACGGAGGGAGCCGTCTTTCTTCAGAACGATGTGTAAAGGTGACGACCATGGGCTGGAGGCCTTTTGGCAAAGGCCCATTTCCTCCATTTCGGCGAACGTCTGTTTGGCGGCTGCCAATCGTTCCGGTGCCAGACGTCTGAATTTTGCGAAGACTGGGGGTCCCGTCGTCTTGATATGGTGATAAATACCGTGCTTGGCAGGAACCGTGGGCGTTTGGCGAAGTTCTGGACGGAAAACTTCTGGGTACGACGTGAGGAGATGGGCGTAGGCATCCGTGGGTGCGCTGATGTGGAGAGCGAGGTTAGAGGGGGTGGGTTGAAGAGGTGTCGACAAGTACGAGTCTGCGTTGACCAATCGTCGGTGGGCGACATCGACCAGAAGGTGGAAATGAGAGAGGAAATCCGCACCGAGGATTGGTATTGTGACGTCAGCAACGAGAAACTTCCAATTGAATTTACCGTTTCCGAACGATAATGTGAGGTTCTCGTAACCGTAGGTGGGTATCGCAGATCCGTTGGCAGCTACCAAGCGGACGTCGGCAGATGTAGACAGACTACGTCGTGCCTTGAAGAGTTTCCTTGGCAAAAGAGAACGACAAGCACCCGTGTCTACCAAAAATCGCACGCCCGTTCCTGCATCCTGTAAAAAGAAAAGATTAGAAACACGGGAGGCCACCGCCACAAGCGATGGCCTACTTACACGTTTTTTGGCCACTGACAATCCTTAGCACATTTCTTCGCGGTTGCCCCGAATCTGAAGTGGTAGTAGCAAAACTGCGGCGGATGGGAGGTAGTAAGTGGCTGTAGAAGTCGTTCGTTGGGGCGCGAGCGATTGGTGGGTGGTGGGCGGCTTTGTCGCCGCTTCGGCACGTCACGGGGTAGGCGTGTATGTCCTACGGCATTCATGTCAGCTTCGGTTGACGTTGAATAGGCATCCTCGTCGTCAGGGGTGGAGGCGTTGATGGAGGTCTTGAAGTGGCTGTCCATAAGGGCGTCGGCTTTGGTCATCAAGTTCTTTATGGGTAAACTATCGACATCGGGTATGGCAGCGCGTACAGGTTCGGGTAAACGGCGTATCCAAAGGGCACGAAGTAGGTTCACCTCACGAGGAGAGCCGTCTGCGGCAGGTTGAAGGCGAGCGATACTGGTCATTTCCCTGAGGGCAAGCGAAGCCCTTTAGTCCCCCAACGGTTGTTGCGAGAGCTGAAAAAGCTTTGCTATACGGGCGGCTGGCGACGGCGAGTACTGCTGCAGAAGGTATGTTTTGAGGGCGTCATACGCTATTGGGGTATATCCTTGTTCACAAAGCCAGTCGGATATTTCTGGGAAGGTGTCCTCGGGTATCGCCGCGAGAACATAATCCACTTTGGTGGTTGAGCGAGTCACGCCCCTGATACGAAACTGGACTTCTGCGAGCTGAAACCAAGCAAACGCCTCTCCGCTGGCAAATGATGAAAGTTTGAATGGAGCGGCCGCAGCACCAACTGCCGTAGAGTCCGCCATAGTACTACCAACGATGAAGGGGTGAGGGGGTGGGGGCGGAAGGCGGTGGAGGCGAGTCGACTTTCGGGGTCACCAATGTGACGGGCCGATGGAGGGTTGTGAACTCAAAGGCAGGATGCAATCAACTGAGTTATATTGTTATAGAACACTCTCCTTTATATACAAAACCTCAAGGCAACAGGACATAACAAGTTAACAAGACAGACAATGTTACAGAGGAAACAGCAGACATGAATTTTCATGTTCGTTTAGTGCGAGGGAAGAGCGAAGATACAAGCATAATATATGCAAAAGGAATTATGTACAATTGTGTGACACACGGTTGGTACACTAGGCAGGACAACATCTTGGAGAGAACTGTTGTTAATTTCGAAGCGCATGCACGGACTACAAGTACGGTACGTCATATGTACCATATACAACAATTATCATTATCATTGTTATTGTTACTTCCTAAGCTAAAACCCTACTTGGAAAAGCAAGATGCTATAAGCCCAATGAGGAAAGGCAAAAAAGAAAATAAAATATTTTAAGAAGAATGACATTAAAATAAATGTCCTATATAAACTATAAAAAAAAATTAACAAAACAAGAGGAAGAGAAACAGGACAGAATAGTGTGCTCGAGTGTACCCTCAAGCAAGAGAACTCTAACCCAAGGCAGTGGAAGATCATGGTACAGAGGCTCTGGCACTACCCAAGACTATAGAACAATAGTTTGATTTTGGGAGTGACTTTCTCCTAGAAGAGCTGCTTAACATGGCTGAAGAGTTTCTGCTACCCTCACCAAGAGGAAAGTGGCCACTGAATAATAATAATAATGATGATGATGAAAATTATAATCAAGAATATCATTAATTAACTATCAGCTGCCCATCGTTACTGATGATGACATTGAAAGTTCGTTAATAGCTGTTGAATGCGGTTTAAATACTGTAGCCATTTGCTATGCCGGAAGGACGATACAGTTGCTATTATTATTATTATTATTATCATTATTAATATTATTATTAGTGCTTGCTAAGCCACAACCTTAGTTGGAAAAGCAGGATGCTATAAGCCCAGGTGGCCCCAACTGGGTAAAAAGCCCAGTGAGGAAAGGAGACAATGAAAAATGAAATATTTTACGAACAGTAACAACATTTAAATAAATATTTCCTATATAAACTATAAAAATTTTACCAAAACATAAGGAGGAGAAATGAGAAAGAATAGTGTACCCGAGTGTACCCTCAAGCAAGAGAACTCTACCCCAAGACAGCGGAAGACGGGTTTAGGTCAGGTTATGGAAATTTACATTTCTTTAGGGGCAATGTTTTAATTTTCCGTATGAAATTTGTATTGGGAACTGTTATTAAGGCATACGAAACACGTGACCAAACCAGCTTAGTTTTGTGAGCTGATTGCTATTTGTGTATCCTGGTTGTTCTAGAATATGTATGAGTGAAATTCGATATTTTCTGATGAACCCCATTATTTTCAGCAAAAAGGAATTGTTAAAAATGTTCCATAGTAAAGAGTTTAGATGTATGCTTCTTTATGTAATTGGATTGTACTGGTTAGTCTCAGGTGTTTAGTCTGGGAAAAAAAAAAAAAAAACCGTAGTCCATAGCTTGCCAAAGGCGAGTGAATCTCGGCTTATTTTATCCAGCATATCTTCGTCGATCTCAAAAGTAGATGGAACAATGCTAACGAGGTATTTTAAAGATAGCACCACCTGCAGCAGCTGTGCATCATCATCTGTGAAGATGGGCATACTCTGATTTTGTTCCACATGTTGTACTATGACTAATATTTTTTCTTGTATTCATCAGGAAATCAAGTCCCTTATACGTTGAAGATGGGTGTCTTAAAAGTGTTGCATTGGCTAAGTGGTTGTGGGCAAATTTGGTAGCTCAAATTTCAGGTCAACCATATTCGTTAAGGTTTTGCTGCAATAAAATCATTATTCTGGAGATGGACAAACTGAAAAGGGAAAGGGGCCACAGCATCACCCTGCTTTACTTCTATTTCTGCAGTGAAGGATAAGGATTCCAAAATGTAAACAGTAACTTTTCCCTCCATCTTGGAATGAAACACAGTAGGTTAGATATTTTGAGAAATTTGCTAAGAACACATGCTGTAGGTATCTTCCATAGAAGCTTGTGGAACAATGCATCAAGAGCCAATGAAGGTCGGTAAAATCTTTCTAAAAATCATGTCGATGTTCCCTCGTACCTTCCAAAACTCACATTGGGTGTCTGGTAGCACAGATTCAGGTTAATGTTTAGTTAAGTGCAAGAGTATAACTCCAGCTAGTATTCTTCCTGCTGCGGATAGAAAGAAAAGGCCTGAGGTGCTGTAGCAGTGTTTTTTTTTTTTTTTTTTTTTTTCAGGATAGTGGTATTTTGTCTCCCTTCTGTAGAGGGCAGATGATCTTGTGCTGCTGCATTTTGAGAAGGTAGCTTCCTTGCTTGAAATTTCTCCAGGAAGGCCATCAAAATTGCATCTTTTGCCTCATTTCATGCTTTTTATTGCACTCGGAATTTTGTGAAATCCTGGAAGCTTGTTGATGTCCTGGATTAGTGGTAAAGTAGGCAGAGCACAATTAATGAATTCATCAACTGAATTACACTGATTTGGTGCAATATTAAGATGCTGATATTTTTTACGATGGCTGTGCCATCATGTGTACTAATTGTGAGTGATTGCATTTTCCTAACATCCATAAATGGCTTTGGTGGAGTTCTAAACATTTTGGTCAGAAAATGCTTGAATTTCTCAGCCCTTTCTACTCGCCATCAGCTCTGCAGCAAAGGTATTTGACGACGTGCCACCATCTTTTGGCCAGTGCAGATGAAGAGGCTTTGCAAAATATACAGTATGTACTTTTAATTTTTGTTCAAATAATTGGTATAGTATACTGTAGTGTCAGAGTTCTCATCAAACCAGTCTGTGTTAGAGAGAGCGTAGTGAAGCCAGTTGTAGCTTCCACCACAACTCAAATAGGTTTTCAGAGCATTGTTTGGTCAGTATCAGGCCAAGGAGAAGCCTCTAATGGGAGACCATGCTGCAGGATATTGTCACAGAAGTAAATATCCAGACCCTTTCCTCAATTACCCTAGTGCATGCTTCATCCTTTGGGAAACTCTGGTAGCCTTTACCGTAAGAGACAAGACACAAGGCAGTGGTACCACTCACTTGGTTTAACCAGTCAGCCAAGATGGCGTACCAGAGTGTGGTGCTTGAAGCCAATCAGTGAGTTTTGAGGTGCCATTCTGATCTCAAACATTCTGCAGTGCAGATGTGTATGATTTAATGTCTGTGACTGAATATGTGTGTTTATGTACGTTCAGCCTTATGTAAGAGAAATCATTATCAGATCTGGGATCCGGGTATGTATGCACAGACGCTAGACATCTGGGAATCCTGGAATATGGCACAAATAATAGGTATTCAAAATCCGGTCACACAGTATCACCTGAAATGAAAATAAACATGATAATCAACAGTAACAATAAAGGTACATAGACTAGCAAAATGAGATTATACATCATGCATTTTGCAATATTGATGGCTACTAAGTAAACATTTGGAAATTAAGGTAGGAATAATGTTCGAAAATAAAAAGAATTTTAAGATATCAAGGCATTTAGCATCGGCGAAAAATACCATCAGCACCATTATTATTAACATTAAATCTCTCGGAATATCTTCTTTCTAGATGATTTTGACATTGATAAATTGTTATTATAAATCTTCGATATGGATTTTTTAAAAAATTCATTGTATATCAGGTAAGTTTAGTTCATTTGATTTTTTTGAATTCCGTGACCCCAGTGAGAATCCCTCTTCCTGTAATAATTTCCTTCACAGGATTTCCCCAAATCCTTATTTCTATTTCACTTCATCTTTCTCTCCAGATATCACAGACTACGGGTCTATATTAGTGTTGTTTTATGTAGGCCTATTGTTGCGGCAATATTTTCTCCAGGAAATTCAAGATCTTTGGGAAATTCGCTTTATTTGAAATAGCTGAGCATGATTATATAGTTACCAGATTTTGTATAATTATGTTCAAGTATTAATGTAATTTTGTGACGTGAATCTTTCGTGACGAAATCAGTGTCGGAGAGAGAAATATTATTGGATTTAACTACAGCTGTTTTGAGATCGAGAAATGTCAAAAACTATATGAATATTCTTCGATAGAAATAATGTCAGAATCGTAGAGATCTTGCATCAGCTGTTTTTTCAGTGATTTTCTTGAATATTGAGTGTAATTAAAGACATTTGTAAGCATTTATCATACTATCTCGTAGGAGAGATGTTATATACTATGGTTACCCATCAAAATTGTCTGATTCCATTTTCTTTATTCTCCTTTTCATGCAATCTATCCGTTTTCTTTATTTAGGAAATATTTTAACTGTAAACTGACCTATTCTAAAAGCAACTATATTGATTAATGTTATAGTATTACACTGTTCACATAATTTCATACGTTTGTGTTTTGACTCATTGAAATAACAAACTAACATTGAATATTTCTTTTTATAAATTCAACTATAATTGAAAAATTTAAATGACATTTATTCTATTATATCACTGCATTATCTCCAAACAAAACAACTAGGGCACAGTATATTCATGTTATTTTGAAAGTCTGTCTTGCTTTTGACACCAGTCTCATTATTTCCTGACCCATTGCATTGATTTACAGCTCGTTTCAGCTCGATCTGTAACCATTCTTGTGTCGACATGATTCTTAGCTGCACGATGTGTAACAATTCTCATAGATATTTTGAACATCCGGTTCTGACAACTTGATGGGTTATTGTGTATATATTTTAAAACAAATATGTTTTAAATCGATTCTTGCTTTAATAGGCAGCCATCTTCATTCAATTAGCATATGAGTAATCCTTTCTTGGGGTGGGATACCTTTTATCAGTCTTGCTAATCTATTTATTGTGTTTTGTAACTTCTTTTGTTGCACTTTGAGTAGATTGTAGTAAATGGAATTACAGTAGTCAATCCTGGCCATAACATAGTTTATCATAAGTTTCATTACAGAATGTCCATCCAGATACTTCTCTACGTGAACATTGTATCTAATATGGTTCTTAATTGCTACACTGAACTATTCTAAGGTGATATTCAGTGGTACTTACTACATTGTTCATTTGAGCACTGGGATACAACTAACGGTCAAGTGATACACAGAAGTCACAAACTCTACTAGATATCGATATCGGACTGTTATTAATATCGATTTGGATTTCCCCTAAGTTTCTTAAGCTGTTTTTTCTCTCCTACCACCATAAGCTTATTTTTGTTTTAATTTACATTTAGTTGTTTACTGTCATTTATTCCTTAAGACTAGTAAGAACCTGGCTTAAAGTTTCAGCGGTATCATCAATGCCATTTATGGAGAAATAAAATTGTATGTCATCTGCAAATAGTTTGAATTTCACATTACTGTGTAACTTTTGATAGGCCTATAGTATAGATAGAGACTAAGATTGGGCCTAGTACACTTTCTTGGGGTACCCCTCTGTTTAATGGTTCTTACGATGAATAAGAATTTCCAGTTTGTACACACAAGTTTCTGTCAACCAGGTAATCTTTTAGACTAAAATGCCAATGGACCGTAGATCATTAAATAGCAGCTCATGCACAATGTAGGCTAACCTTTGATCTACACGTAAACAAAAAGAAAAACTCGCATTACTTTTCGTTTTCTATTATCATATATTAGTATTTTAATAGTTTGGGAGTATATACAATTACTTCAGGACAGTTACCCTGATACCAATATAAAAAACAGTTTTATTTTCTTTATTGAATATATTGGCCTGCCGGCCATATTGTCTTAATGGTAATATTATTTCCATTGTCATTTCTTTATCTGTATGTTGCCTTCAATATTATAATTGTTTCATAGTTATAATTGCTTGATGTCTATGATAATTACACGGTCATATTGTCTTCGTAGTTTACATTGTATTGAAGGCTATGTTGCCTAAGTATCTATATTGGACTTACTGATAGACTGTCGTCATTGATATATAGTCTTCTTTCTTTTTGGTTTTTTGTCCTTTCTCAGTTATCAAGTTCCATTGTCAGGAATAATACACTTTTAAATTGTTCTTCTATTTCGAATTTGCATGGCATTAATGAGTGTCTTTTTAATCATGTTACAATAAACAATATTTTGCTCAGTTTTTTCTACTTGATCTGTCCATCCTGATTGCCCCCCCCCCTTTTTTTTTGGGGGGGGGGGGTTGTGTGACAGAGTTTTCACGAAATTGTTGGTGGTTCAAGTTAATTGTCAAAGACTATATGGGAGTTGTGCCGCTATGCAGGGTGCTGATTTAGAGAGAGAGAGAGAGAGAGAGAGAGAGAGAGAGAGAGAGAGAGAGAGAGAGAGAGAGAGAGAGAGGTGGTGAGAAAAATACTGCTTCTAATGGTTGTGAATGTCTTATGTCTCAATAATGATAGCATATCAATACCACCTGCATTACTGATAAAATTTAGAATATTGATGAGATTCCAAGAGGTCTATAACCAAGAAAGTAGTAGGCCTACTCATTTCAGTTCAGGTTATTTGACCTGGAGACTGACCGTGTCTCTACATCAGTGATTCCCAACCTTTTTGTGATCGAGTACCACTTGGAGGTCCCGTACAGTCGCCGCGTACCACCTGGTTCCAGAGAAACTAAATTCGATCAGATACCACTTTATTTCTATAATTGTAAAAATAGAACACGCAAATTAACTAAGAAAACAACAACTCAATGCGAGGGCTGTATCTGCTTCTCCACCAGCTGGTCAATGCGGGGCATGACTTTGATCACAGCACATCGGAAATCATGCCCAGGCGCAGCAAGACATTTCCGGCTCTTCGACTTGATGGCCATGAAGGCTGAGAACCCCTGCTCGCACTCCCACGTCTAGGGGAAAATCAGTAGCTGGGGAACAGCGTGACGGGCTAGCGTCGGGTACGAGGAGGCCATGCTCACCCAGAAGTTTAAAGGAGAGCATTCTTTGTGCTTTGTCTTTGCTGTCTCGTCAGCCTGGATATCTATGAGTTCCTCTTGTTCCCCGGTCCCAACAGGCAAATCGGCTGGATCAACGGAGAACGGATTGGCGACGTAGGCACAACATGTCACGTCCGGGAAGTAATGCTTCAATTCAGTCTTGAGCAGTGAGAGGTGATGGACGATTTCTTGGGCAAATTCATCAGTGGGCTCCCTCTCAAGGGTAGTCAGGAGTTCGAACATTCCGTAGCGTTTGCTCTCCACGTTCTTCATCCACATTTCCAGCTTCTTTTGTTAGGCAGTACACATCTTTGTGAAGTAAAATATAACTAAAAATCGTTCATCACCCCGAAAGTGTTCGCGTACCACCTGGAAGGCCCTCGCGTACCACTAGTGGTACGCGTACCACAGGTTGGGAACCACTGCTCTACATGGTCAGCAATAGAAATTATCGAATCACTCTTTGTTCCTTATTTCTTGAAAGTACATGTTATTCTTCTTTACACACACACACACAATATTTTCTGTATTTTTAGTAGTAGAGCTATTTTTTAATCAAAGCTATTTAAAACAAAGCCTAAGTATTTTGCATTGGAATTATAGGTAGACTTTGATCTAAAACATTAATACATACCTTAGAAATTAACTAAATTTAGCATCTTGGACATTGAATCATAGTTGCCAATACCAAAGAACAAGAAACCTCCCACCCGTTGTAATTTAACTATAAACATCGTTGTCGACAATGACATCAACCAAACAAATAATATATTTACAAAAAGGGGTATTTTTAAATCGAACATCATAATTTTAAAGCTCCTCTTGATAAAGATTATTATAGTGTTTA
>NC_090746.1:62955947-62983447 GCF_036898095.1 Palaemon carinicauda | reverse complement strand
ATGCCTTCTATCAAAGGCATCCTCTTCCACCAAACCTCTTCTCTCCATATCATCCTTTACCTTATCTCGCTATTTAATTCTCTGTCTCCCTATTGATCTACTCTCCTTAACAGGTTCCTCCAAAGACCTCCTCACTCTCTCTCCAATACCCTCTATCAAAGGCATCCTATTCCACCAAACCTCTTCTTTCCATATCATCCTTCACCTTATCTTGCCATCTATTTCTCTGCCTCCCTCTTGATCCACTCTCCTTAACAAGCTCCTTCCAGGCCCTCCTCGCTCTCTCTCCAATGCCTTCTATCAAAGGCATCCTATTCCACCAAACCTCTTCTTTCCATATCATCCATCACCTTATCTCGCCATCTAATTATATGTCTCCCTCTCGATCTTCCATTTCAGGTTCTACCCGAGTCCTCCTCACTCCCTCCCCACCATCCATCCTTAGCACGTACCCATACCATCTCGGTCGTAACACTCTTATCACCTCTGTAATCTCTACTAGGCCTGCCATTCTTTTCCAATCTCTCAAGCAGTGATAGTCCCATAATCCACCCAGGCCTTCTCATTTATCTCTTAAGCTTTGCATTCTCTTTTCGTCTTAGACCCCACGTTTACGATCCATACATCAACACTGGTCTTATTACTATTTTATGAATCTTGACTTTTAGCCTGATTGGCATTTTCTTATCACATACCACTCCAGCTACTTCCATCCATTTCCCCCAGGCTGCTTTTATTCCATTTCCAACTTCAGCCTTACATCCTCCCTCTTGACTTTTTGTAGATTCCAAGTATCTAAATTGTTCCACCTCTTTAATAACCGAGCCCCTACTTTCATGTATGGCTATCCAGCCTCTACTTTCCTTACTCTTCACCATAACCTCGGTCTTATCCACATTTACCCTCAAGCCGCCCCTCTCCATAGACTGCTGCCGCCTTTCTATGTAAGCCTTCCTCATTTCAACGATAATCAGCAAATAATCTACATATAGCAACTCCCACAACTCTTCATTTCTGATCACTTCACTTAATCCAACCATGACCAGCACAAATAAAAACTGGCTGCTCAATGCTGACCACTGGTGTAATCCAACACTACCTTCAAAGGTTTCTGTTTTCCAAACTATTGTTATTATTTTTGTCCTTGTTCTTTTGTACATCATCTAAACCATTCTAAACGACCCTCTGGGACTTTCTTCTTCCTCAAACACTAAAACATCATTCCATTTGGGATTCTATCATAAGCCTTCTCTGGATCTGCAAAAGCGCAGAATAGCTCCTGATTTCCCTCTAGTATCTTTTCCTGTAACTGCCTTACTATAAAGATGGCATCCACAGTCCCTCTTCCCCTCATGAACCCTTACTGTTGTCTCAAATTCTTTACAATGTCTCATCTAGTACCCTGTAAAAAAACCCTTAAAACTATGCTTTGTTAGTTAAATTCCCTCGTAGTTACCATAATCTATGGCATCGCCTCTCTGCTTCAATACAGATACTCCTCTTCCCGTCTATAGGCATTATTTCATCTTCCCATAGTGCACAGATACTATTCTTCCCGTCTTTGGGCAATATTTCTTCTTCCCATATTGCTCTTAGTGAATGCAGCATGCATTCTTCTCCCTCTGTAGCTAGTATCTCCACCATTTCAATTTGAAATTCTGGTGGTCTGGTGGACCTGGTGCTTTACCATGTTTCATTTTACTCAATGTACGTTTCACTTCTATTTCTGTATTCTGTATCTCCATCACTGGCCCCTCTGCTTCTCCTATCTCCTCTCTCTCATTTTCAGTATTCAATAGTTTTTCAAGATATTCTCTCCATCATATCTTGATGTCTTCATCCCCAATATACTTCCATCTCTATCCCTGATGACTGGTTAGTTGCCTCAAATCCTGTCTTTGCCTTTTCCTCAAGTTTGAAATCTTATTAATGTGTATGTAAATACCCATGTAGCATACTGTATGTATGTAGGATATGTTATTATTATTATTATTATTATTATTATTATTATTATTATTATTATTATTATTATTATTATTATTATTATTATTATCATAACTTGCCAAGCTGCAACCCTAGTTAGAAAAGCAGAATGCTATAAGCCCCACTGCTCCAACAGGGATAATAGTATTTTGTAAGTATATGTCAATGGGATTAATTTCGTTGACCTTTATGCTGTTAATTGTATGTATTTACAAAGGCACTTGCTTATACACGTAGCTATAAATACATTTACATGATCACAGAAGTATGCACCTATACATTTATGAATACATGAATTTCCAAATGGGTATATGTTCATACTTATAAATTAATATTTGTCAGATTGTTTTTTAGAAATAAATGTAATTGTAATAAATGAAGTTTGAATAATAGGAGTAAGCTGTTAAGTCAACCTTTTAAGCAAACAGAGTTCATCAAACTGATTGGTTGGTACTAAGAATTTGATGTTGATTGGCTGTTCATTCTTACTTGTTGTGTTGAAAGTATATATATATATATATATATATATATATATATATATATATATATATATATATATATATATATATATATATATATATATGGGGGATTGGTAGAGTAAAGCTCAGTGCCTATAAACGTGGAGAAAAGAATTATGGCCAATGATATTTCCTTCATATTATAACAAACCAACCCTTAAATTAGGAAAAATGAATTCAAATTTGTCAAATTTTCCGTCCCATATGTAAAATTTTCAATCCAATATGTCAAATTTTCAATCTGATTTGTCAAATTTTCAATCCAATTTGTCAAATTTTCAATCTGATTTGTCAAATTTTCAATCTGATTTGTCAAATTTTCAATACAATTTGTCAAATTTTCAATTCCATTTGTCAAATTTTCAATCATTTTTTTAAATTTCAATCCAATTTGTCACATTTTCAATCCCATTTGTCAAATTTTCAATCAGATTTGTCAAATTTTCAATCTGATTTGTCAAATTTTCAATCCAATTTGTCAAATTTTCAATCTGATTTGTCAAATTTTCAATACAATTTGTCAAATTTTCAATACAATTTGTCAAATTTTCAATTCCATTTGTTAAATTTTCAATCAATTTCTTTAAATTTCAATCCAATTTGTCACATTTTCAATCCCATTTGTCAATTTTTCAACCCCATTTGTCAAATTTTCAATCCAATTTGGCAAATTTTCAATCCCATTTGTCAAATTTTCAATCCCATTTGTCAATTTCTCAATCCCATTTGGGAAATTTTCAATCCCATTTGTCAAATTTTTAATCTCATTTGTCAAATTTCCAATCCAATTTGGCAAATTTTCAATCCCATTTGTCAAATTTTCAATCCCATTTGTCAATTTCTCAATCCCATTTGGGAAATTTTCAATCCCATTTGTCAAATTTTTAATCTCATTTGTCAAATTTCCAATCAAATTTGGCAAATTTTCAATCCAATTTGTCACATTTTCAATCCCATTTGTCAAATTTTCAATCCCATTTGTCAATTTCTCAATCCCATTTGTCAAATTTTCAATCCCATTTGTCAAATTTTCAATCCAATTTGGCAAATTTTCAATCCCATTTGTCAAATTTTCAATCCCATTTGTCAGATTTCCAATCCCATTTGTCAATTTTTCAACCCCATTTGGCAAATTTTCAATCCCATTATTAAATTTTCAATCGCATTTGTCAAATTTTGAGCTCTTCACGGGGTAAAAGGCATTATTTTGTTTTGTATAGTTCATGTGTAAACGATATTCCTGCCCCAATATGTAGGTCTCCACTCCTCTATAATGATCCCTTCAAATTTCAAAATTACAGACAGGGTCATGAATTAGGGAAGCAGTCATAATTAATGAAATTTGTGAAATGATTGGGTGCAGAGGAAATATATTTTGGAGTGGTCTGTAGACTCACTAAGAAGACGGTTTGTATATATATATATATATATATATACATATACATATATATATATATATATAGATATATATATATATATATATATGTAATATATATATATATATATATAAAGTGATACCTCGGTAGTCGAACGACTCTATACTCGAACAATTCGGAGTTCGACCAAAAATTTTCGAGAAATTTTTGCTGCGGTGCTCGACCAAAAAATTCGGTACTCGACCAGCCGAACACGTGACGACCGCATGGGCTTTGTGATGATCGCGCCATCTCGGCCACTCTCGCTTGTTCGGGAAGCATCAGTTCTCTCGAGAGCGTCACTCAGACAACGCGCGATCAGCATTCGTTGTGATTTAGTGATTTTCAGTGCTTTTAATTGCTTTTTTAGCTTTCATAATGAGTCCCAAGAAAGTAATGAGTGTTAAGGGGAAGGAGAAGAGGAAAACAGTGCGAACAACGATCGAGTTGAAGAAGGAAATTATAGCGAAATATGAGAATGGTGTACGAGTGTCCGATTTAGCGGTAGAATACGGAATGGCGAAGTCGACCATTTCTACGTTTTTAAAGCATAAAGAAATGATTAAGAAGGCGAATGTTGCAACGGGAGTTACGGCGGTAACTAAGCAAAGGCCACAAGTGATTGAGGAGATGGAAAAGTTGCTTTTAATATTTATTAAAGAAAAACAGTTGGCCGGGGAAAGTGTTAGTGAAGCGTTCATTTGTGAAAAAGCGTTGCATATCTATGAAGAATTAGTGAAGAAAAGTCCGAGTACCAGTGAAAGTGATTCATTTACATTTAAAGCGAGCAGGGGTTGGTTTGAAAAGTTTCGTAATAGAACAGGTATTCATCGTGTTACTAGGCATGGGGAGGCAGCTAGTTCGGATCAAATTGCAGCCGATAAATACGTGGGGGAATTCGATCGGTACATAAATGAACAAAATTTGATCGCACAACAAGTCTTTAATTGTGATGAGACTGGGTTATTTTGGAAGAAAATGCCAGCCAATACGTACATTACCAAGGACGAGACGAAGATGCCAGGTCACAAGCCAATGAAAGATAGGCTAACATTGTTGCTGTGTGCAAATGCAAGTGGCGATTGCAAGATCAAACCCTTGTTAGTGTACCACTCGGACAACCCCCGGGTGTTCAAACGAAATAATATTTGTAAAAGTGCACTACCAGTTATGTGGCGCTCGAACACTAAATCTTGGGTCACAAGACAATTCTTTACTGAGTGGATAAACGAAGTGTTTGCCCCCCAGGTTAAGGCTTACCTCATTGAAAAGAGCTTGCCAATGAAATGTCTTCTGGTTATGGACAATGCTCCTGCACATCCTCCAGGTCTCGAGGATGACTTGAAAGAAGAATACAGCTTTATCAAAATCAAATTCTTGCCCCCCAATACTACTCCCATACTCCAGCCCATGGACCAACAGGTCATTTCAAACTTCAAAAAACTCTATACCAAGGCCCTTTTCAGAAAGTGTTTTGAAGTGACCAGTGACACGAAGTTGACCCTAAAGGAATTCTGGAAGGAACACTTCAGCATCCTCAACTCTGTTAACATGATTGACCAAGCTTGGCGAGGTGTGACCTATAGGACATTGAACTCTGCCTGGCGTAAGCTGTGGCCATCATGTGTCACAGAGAGGGAGTTTGAAGGTTTCCAACCAGAGGCGGGTCCAAGCACTGCTACCCCTGTAATTTCTGATGACACTGATGTCGTTGAGGAAATTGTTGTCATGGGCAGGAGTTTGGGGCTTGAGGTCGACAAGGATGATATTGATGAGCTTGTAGAAAGCCATTCTACCGAGTTGACTGTGGAGGAATTGTTGCACCTGCAACAACAACAGCAGCAGGATCTGATTGTGGAGCAGGAATCTTCAGAAGAGGATGAGGTAAGGGAGGATGTTCCAAGTTCTCTCATCAATGAAATTTGTTCCAAGTGGGCAGATGTGCAGGCTTTTGCTGAAAAATACCACCCAGAAATTGCAGTAGCAAACCGGGCAGTGCATATGTTTAATGATAGTGTCATGTATCATTTTCGAAGAATACTGCAGAGGAGGAAGAAACAATTAACAATAGACCAGTTTTTCACAAAAGAAAAGAAAGCTGCTACATCAAAGCCTGTTTCTCCTCCAAAGAAGAGACAAAGAAGAGAAGAAACCCCTGAAATAGATCTGCCCACCCTTTCATTGGAGAGAGAAACAACTCCTGAAGGAGAACTACCCCGCCACATCATGGAAGGGGACTCTCCTTCCAAGCAGTAACCTCCCCCTTCCATCCTCTCCACATCCATCCCTGTATGCCATCGAACCGCTGCTCAAAGGTATGTTCACTACAGTACAGAAAATGGTTTAAAATTGTTTTTATTTTAGTACAGTAAATGGTTTAAAATTGTTTTATAGGATTTTCTGACCAATTTCATACACATTTAGATAATTATTGTTGTTTAGGTACACGTTTTATTAATATTTTGGGCCTGTTCGAGTGCTTGGGAACGGAATAGAATATATACCATTATTTCTTATGGGGAAAAAAAATTCGGTACTCGAACAAATCGGAGGTCGAACACGGATCTCGAACGGATTATGGTCGAGTACCGAGGTATCACTATATATATATATATATATATGTATATATGTGTGTGTGTGTGTGTGTATGTGTGTACACATATGTTTGTGCATACAATTTACAGTTCATGTGTTAAACGTCTGTAGTTTTCTATTTTCATTGCACAAAATAGCAGTTATTATTATCATTGTCATTATTATTATTATTGTTATTATTATTATTATTATTATTATTATTATTATTATTATGGCCATTTGCTTCATAATTTCACTAATCTAGACAGCCTTGTACTGACTAGTTTATTTCAAACAATGATGGAATATAAAAGGGAAGACTTCAACCCATAGATGGCGTTGCTTCTCTCCCAAGAATCCTTGGTCTGTCGTAAAACACTTCAGTTTCCTCGAATCCTTGGATTTCCCAAAGTCAATGTTGGAAATTTTTCCGGAAAGCGGGACAGTTCCGCAGACTGTGAGGGGTAGAAACCTTTTCTTCATGATAACTTTCAGCCAGTTAAGTTGTTCTTGGGTTGGAGTGTAGAAAATTTTAATCTTTTTGTGTGAAATGGCATCATTTGGTTCGAGTGACGTCGTTTGAAAATCGAAGTTTGTACCATTTCGTGTGGAGCCATTATTAGCATTTATTTTTTGGTTATGACTTCTTGTTGTCAAAGTAAAAGAATTTCTGAGTAATGCAATATTTCGTGTTGAGCCTACAGTATCTTTTATCAACTTCCATCCTAAAAATGTTACGGCTCTGCAGATTTTCTTAAGGTATATTTTGAACACTGCAATGTTGTAGTGATTGGGTCTTTATTGGATTGCTTCTCTATAATGCTTCAACTAGCTGTTTTCAAGCTTTCATATTTCAAAAAACGGCCTTTTAAGCATTTTTTTTTTATTTTCAAGTACAGAAGACAGTATTAGAAAAATTCGTTTGGCCTCATATAAAATTCTCAAGAGCTAGAATACCTTGCCTGATATCGTAATAATTAGACCATATCTACATAGCTTTTGTTACTATTTTTTTTATTATTCAATATTGAAGGTTATACGTGGAGACATCGCTTGGCGATAATCCTGATTCTTTATTTTCACACCAAACAGCCATTGTGTTAGAAGTCTCCTGGTTTATACAATATCTGAAGGTGTACTTTTCTCAGCGTAAATTGTTAGATTTGCGTAGCTTTGGTTTTTGTTTTTAAATTTTTATCTCAGATTTACGGAGATTGACAGATGGAGAGTCTTATTTCCCTCAATGTTGCCAGATAGATTTTCTTCAACGCCGAAAAAGAGAGCACTTGGCCGGGCGTAGTATTTCAAAACTTCACTTTATTGGCTTTAATACCACTGGATTTTTTTTGTCAAGCTTGAGTAATAGGTATTGTTTTTAAGAGATATTCAACATCTTCGATACTGCAGGGATAAATACTTTAATCATGAGAACTAGGTATAAAAAGTCTTAATTAGTGCTGGCTCTTAGGAACTATTGTTCAAGTAGGTAATGTTAAAATGGGTTATTTAACTTTATACGTTTTGTCTTAAGTGATTGAGGTAATCTTAGAATTTCCTTTAAAATTTTCATAATGATGAATGGACGTTGGCAACTTCTAAAAACACTGAAATTAGTTCAAGTAACAAGCGGAGAATTAAGGCCTCAGTTGCTTGCTTAGGTTGGTTAATTATATTGTAGACGCACACATCGCTTGAGGTGTTTTGCAAACTTATTTATTATCATCATTATCATTATCATTATCATTATCAGCTAAGCTACAACCCTAGTTGGAAAAGCAAGATGTTAAAAGCCCAAGGTCTCCAATAGGGAAAAATAATTCAGTGAGGAAAGGAAATAAGAAAATAAACGATGAGAAAAAAATTAACAGTAAAATAATTTAAAAAGTAACATCCAAACAGATATGCCAAATATAAACTATTAAAACGTATGTGAGCCTGTTCAACAAAAACATTTGATGCAACTTTGAACTTTTGAAGAATTAGTAAGAATTAAATGTAAAGTTGTAGTTAGAATCAATTATAATAATCTGTAGCAATCTCGCAAATCATCGGGTCAATTGCAAATATTTCAGTCGGTGATTTACCTAGTCCCAAATAATAGAAATCCACCAGAAATCGTAAATTGTGACTGAACCATTAGCCAGATGTCTATGAAAGTAGTTAAATACTTAGACTGAAATTACATCTCGTCGAATTAATATCTTATATACTACCTATGCTTAGCACAAATAATTTCAAGCAATAGCTTATTGGACAAGTTTTTCCCTAGTAAAATATTTGGTGTTCAAGTATTTTTTTCAAGTTTGTTCTTCGCCAAAATCTCAATTTTTTTTAGATATCCTAAATTTAGCATTTACAATTGTAGTTTTCATGATTTATTTCAAATTCTGTCCCATTTGATTCTCATTTTCCCTTTCTCCTTAGGTAACAACTGGCCAATCAGCTTCCCAACAGCTATGGAGCGAAATCTGTCGGAAGGAAATTACTGGTCATTTTATGCTTTCATTGGGCTGTTTACCAAGAACTGTTGATGGAAGACAACGATGATGAAAATTACCTTACTTGCAACAGTATGAGACCAACACAAGGCCATTAAGGAACGTTGCTCCATGCAATTAAACAACTCGTGATACCCTTCTAGAAGTGATCGTAATGTTTCTAGTAAATCTGACAGGTATGTTTCCCAAATACTCAGTAGTATAAGATTTTTTTTTTTTATCGGACCAGTCCAATTAACGCGGTCAGCATCCCTCCATTGTGATTTGTTCGTATGTTATTCCAAGGGACAATTTCATTTTTATTTATATATATATAGGACAAGAACAGTGCAGGCGTTTTCATAGTAGCAGGGTCAGTGCAGGTTTTCATAGTAGCAGGGTCAGTGCAGGTTTTCATAGTAGCAGGGTCAGTGCAGGTTTTTATAGTAGCAGGGTCAGTGCAGGTTTTTATAGTAGCAGGGTCAGTGCAGGTTTTCATAGTAGCAGGGTCAGTGCAGGTTTTTATAGTAGCAGGGTCAGTGCAGGTTTTTACAGTAGCAGGGTCAGTGCAGGTTTGTATAGTAGCAGGTTCAGTGCAGGTTTTTATAGTAGCAGGGTCAGTGCAGGCTTTTATAGTAGCAGGGTCAGTGCAGGTTTTTATAGTAGCAGGGTCAGTGCAGGCTTTTATAGTAGCAGGTTCAGTGCAGGTTTTTATAGTAGCAGGGTCAGTGCAGGCTTTTATAGTAGCAGGTTCAGTGCAGGTTTTTATAGTAGCAGGGTCAGTGCAGGTTTTTATAGTAGCAGGGTCAGTGCAGGCTTTTATAGTAGCAGGGTCAGTGCAGGTTTTTATAGTAGCAGGGTCAGTGCAGGTTTTTATAGTAGCAGGGTCAGTGCAGGTTTTTATAGTAGCAGGGTCAGTGCAGGTTTTTATAGTAGCAGGGTCAGTGCAGGTTTTTATAGTAGCAGGGTCAGTGCAGGTTTTTATAGTAGCAGGGTCAGTGCAGGTTTTAGTTTCATAGCAGCAGGTTTAGTTTAGGTGTTTTTATAGTAGCAGGGTCAGTGCATGTGTGATTATAGCAGGTTCAGTGCAGGTGTGCTTATAGCGGCAGGATCAGTGCAGGTGTTTTTATAGCAGCTGGGTCAGTGCAGGTTTTTATAGTAGCAGGGTCAGTGCAGGTTTTTACAGTAGCAGGGTCAGTGCAGGTTTTTATAGTAGCAGGTTCAGTGCAGGTTTTTATAGTAGCAGGGTCAGTGCAGGTTTTTATAGTAGCAGGGTCAGTGCAGGTTTTTATAGTAGCAGGTTCAGTGCAGGTTTTTATAGTAGCAGGGTCAGTGCAGGCTTTTATAGTAGCAGGGTCAGTGCAGGTTTTTATAGCAGCAGGGTCAGTGCAGGTTTTTATAGTAGCAGGGTCAGTGCAGGTTTTTATAGTAGCAGGGTCAGTGCAGGTTTTCATAGCAGCAGGGTCAGTGCATGTTTTAGTTTCATAGCAGCAGGTTTAGTTCAGGTGTTTTTATAGTAGCAGGGTCAGTGCATGTGTGATTATAGCAGGTTCAGTGCAGGTGTGCTTATAGCGGCAGGATCAGTGCAGGTGTTTTTATAGCAGCTGGGTCAGTACAGGTGTTTTTATAGCAGCTGGGTCGTGCAGGTGATCTTGTAGTAGAAAGGCCAGAGCAAGTGTTCTAATAGTAGCAGTGTCAGAGCAGGTGTTCTAATTGTAGCAGGGTCAGAGCAAGTGTGACTGTAGTAGCAAGGGCAGTGCCGCTGTTCTTATCGTAGCAGTGTCAGGGCAGGTGTGATTATAGTAGCAGGGTCAGGGCAGGTGGGATTATAATAGCAGGGTCAGTGCAGGTGTTTTTATAGTAGCAGGGTCATGGCAGGTGTGATTATAGTAGCAGGGTCATGGCAGGTGTGATTATAGTAGCAGGGTCAGTGCAGGTGTTTTTATAGTAGCAGGGTCATGGCAGGTGTGATTATAGTAGCAGGGTCAGTGCAGGTGTTTTTATAGTAGCAGGGTCAGTGCAGGTGTTTTTATAGTAGTAGGGTCAGTGCAGGTGTGATTATAGTAGCAGGGTCAGTGCAGGTGTGATTATAGTAGCAGGGTCAGTGCAGGTGTGATTATAGTAGCAGGGCTAGTTCAGGTGGGATTATAGTAGCAGGGTCAGGGCAGGTGGGATTATAGTAGAAGGGTCAGTGCAGGTGTTTTTATAGTAGAAGGATCAGGGCAGGTGGGATTATAGTAGGGTCAGTGCAGGAGTTTTTATAGTAGCATGGTCAGTGCAGGTGTGATTATAGTAGCAGGGCCAGTGCAGGTGTGATTATAGTAGCAGGGTCAGTGCAGGTGGGATTATAGTACCAGGGTCAGGGCAGGTGAGATTATAGTATTAGGGTCAGGGCAGGTGTTTTTATAGTAGCAGGGTCAGTGCAGGTGTGATTATAGTAGCAGGGTCAGGGCAGGTGTGATTATAGTAGCAGGGTCAGGGCAGGTGTTTTTATAGTAGCAGAGTCAGTGCAGGTGTGATTATAGTAGTAGGGTCAGGGCAGGCGTTTTTATAGTAGTAGGGCCAGGGCAGGCGTTTTTATAGTAGTAGGGCCAGGGCAGGTGTTTTTATAGTAGCAGGGTCAGTGCAGATGTTTTTATAGTAGCAGGGTCAGTGCAGGTGTGATTATAGTAGCAGGGTCAGGGCAGGTGTGATTATAGTAGGAGGGTCAGTGAAGGTGTTTTTATAGTAGGGGGGTAAGTGCAGGTGTTTTTATAGTAGGGGGGTAAGTGCAGGTGTGCTTATAATAGCAGGGTAAGTGCAGGTGTGCTTATAGTAGCAGGGTCAGGGCAGGTGTGCTTATAGTAGCAGGGTAAGTGCAGGTGTGCTTATAGTAGGAGGGTCAGTGAAGGTGTGATTATAGTAGCAGGGTCAGTGCAGGTGTGCTTATAATAGCAGGGTAAGTGCAGGTGTGCTTATAGTAGCAGGGTAAGTGCAGGTGTGCTTATAGTAGCAGGGTAAGTGCAGGTGTGCTTATAGTAGCAGGGTAAGTGCAGGTGTGCTTATAGTAGCAGGGTCAGGGCAGGTGTGCTTATAGTAGCAGGGTCAGGGCAGGTGTGCTTATAGTAGCAGGGTCAGGGCAGGTGTGATAATAGTAGCAGGGTCAGTGAAGGTGTGATTATAGTAGCAGGGTCAGGGCAGGTGTGATTATAGTAGCAGGGTCAGTGCAGGTGTTTTCATAGTAGCATAATCGGTGCAGTCAGTTTTTCTTGAGAGGTTTAGTTTACTAATGCAGTTAGGTTTTGTAATTCAAATTCAGTTTGCCCTTTTAATGAGTGTTTTCAGTAAGATTGCCTCAAAGATTGATGAGAAAGTTCAGGGAGTTTTACTTTAGGGTCAAAGAATTTATACTAGTTTGAGCTCGAAAAAAATTTCTGTTCTGTTTCATAGTACCTTTCAAACAGTGTAAATTGCATTAACCATTAAAATTATTTTTTTGTAAATATTGTAGTTTTCAAACCTTTTAATATTAAAGGAAGGGGTCAGTGTTTTGAGTACTCTTTTCACTAGTTTTAAAGGAAGGGGTCAGTGTTTGAGTACTCTTTTCATTAGTTTAAATGTTCACTAGTTTTAATGTTAACGAAAAAATTGATTTTTTCTTATCTGGAAGATTTCCATAGATCTAAAGGGGACTGCTAAAGTTAAAACTTTTCTTAATTATAAATTAAAAATATTTCCATAATCTCCGGTGTTAGTGAAGGAAAGTCAGCCTGGATTTGATCCATTTTATCAATGACGTAAGGCATTTTGGTTTTCAGTATTTAACTGCTTATAACATACTTATGTGATAATAGGTGCAGAATAGTTTTAAAAGTACCTAAGTTTCTGATAATGGTAGCTTTAAGCTAAATTGATCCTGTCACTTTAAAAGCAAACTTTGCTTGAACAATTGGGCTATAGTATTTTAATTGCTAGGCAACTCAGCAAGGCTTAAAATTAAGGTCAACTGAGAATATAAAAATTATTACCAATTACAGGGTCTTTCCTGATCAAAACATTGCTTAGAGCTTGGATAAAATAAAATCAACTAAAAGAATTGATAATTATGTAATACAAGTTATACAAAACATTTAATTTCACGTCAAATTCAGCTCAGACTTTTGAAACATCTTAATGAAAGCAGTAAAACAACAACTTCAATGTCTCTACTTATCTTTTCAGATTTTAACCTGGATTATTGTGACTAGTGACTGAAGCTATGATGAAAGGATACGCCATTACTAATATAGAAGTTGGTGCTCTTGCGGATTGAAATGTTTGATACATTAGAATTCCTTCAGCCTGCAGTAAACAGTTACTACTAAGTGAATGCAAATTGCTGATTAACATTGAAAATAACACGCTGAACACGCTGGTGATTGGAAAATTGCTCCTGTTGCTGATTGAAGACTAGCTGCTACTGATAGAGAAGATTGGGGCTTACAAAGAGCTCTTCGATGAATGTTTTAATTATAGCAACTCAATTGCCTGCTCTGTGAAGAAGAATGGTCTAATTACTGCAGCTCTGTGAATGAGATTCTTACAACTGCAGCTCCTTGGAGAATGGTCTTATTACTCCAACCCCGGAGAATGGTCTTATTACTCCAACCCCGGAGAATGGTCTTATAGCTGCAGCTCTTTGAAGAAGGATGGTCTTATAACTGCAGCTCTTTGAAGAAGGATGGTCTGAAGATGGATGGTCTTATAGCTGAAGCTCTCTGAAGATGGATGGTCTTATAGCTGGAGCTCTCTGAAGATGGATGGTCTTATAGCTGCAGCTCTTTGAAGAAGAATGGTCTTATAGCTGCAGCTCTTCGAAGATTGGGATGGTCTTATAGCTGGAGCTCTCTGAAGATTGATGGAGCTCTCTGAAGATGGATGGTCTCATAGCTGCAGCTCTTTGAAGATGGATGGTCTCATAGCTGCAGCTCTTTGAAGAAGAATGGTCTTACTACTACAGCTCTCTGAAGAAGAATGGTCTCATAGCTGCAGCTCTCTGAAGATGGATGGTCTGCAGCTCTTTGAAGAAGAATGGTCTTATAGCAAGAAGAATGATCTCATAGCTGCAGCTCTTTGAAGAAGAATGATCTCATAGCTGCAGCTCTTTGAAGAAGAATGGTCTTATAGCTGCAGCTCTCTGAAGACGGATGGTCTTATAGCTGCAGCTCTGAAGACGGATGGTCTTATAGCTGCAGCTCTTTGAAGAAGGATGGTCTTATAGCTGCAGCTCTTCGAAGATTGGGATGGTCTTATAGCTGGAGCTCTCTGAAGATTGATGGAGCTCTCTGAAGATGGATGGTCTCATAGCTGCAGCTCTTTGAAGAAGGATGGTCTCATAGCTGCAGCTCTTTGAAGAAGAATGGTCTTATAGCTGCAGCTCTCTGAAGACGGATGGTCTTATAGCTGCAGCTCTCTGAAGACGGATGGTCTTATAGCTGCAGCTCTCTGAAGACGGATGGTCTCATAGCTGGAGCTCTCTGAAGATGGATGGTCTCATAGCTGGAGCTCTCTGAAGATGGATGGTCTCATAGCTGCAGCTCTCTGAAGATGGATGGTCTCATAGCTGCAGCTCTCTGAAGATGGATGGTCTCTTAGCTGCAGCTCTTTGAAGATGGATGGTCTCTTAGCTGCAGCTCTTTGAAGATGGATGGTCTCATAGCTGCAGCTCTTTGAAGATGGATGGTCTCATAGCTGCAGCTCTTTGAAGATGGATGGTCTCATAGCTGCAGCTCTTTGAAGATGGATGGTCTCATAGCTGCAGTTCTTTGAAGAAGGATGGTCTCATAGCTGCAGTTCTTTGAAGAAGGATGGCCTCATAGCTGCAGTTCTTTGAAGAAGGATGGTCTCATAGCTGCAGTTCTTTGAAGAAGGATGGTCTCATAGCTGCAGCTCTTTGAAGAAGGATGGTCTCATAGCTGCAGCTCTTTGAAGAAGGATGGTCTCATAGCTGCAGCTCTTTAAAGAAGAATGGTCTCATAGCTGCAGCTCTTTGGAGAAGAATGGTCTCATAGCTGCAGCTCTTTGAAGAAGAATGGTCTCATAGCTGCAGCTCTTTGAAGAAGAATGGTCTCATAGCTGCAGCTCTTTGAAGAAGAATGGTCTCTGGTCTCATAGCTGCAGCTCTTTGAAGAAGAATGGTCTTACTACTACAGCTCCGAAGAATGGTCTCATAGCTGCAGCTCTCTGAAGATGGATGAAGAATGGTCTCATAGCTGCAGTTCTTTGAAGAAGAATGGTCTTACTACTACAGCTCCGAAGAATGGTCTTATAGCTGCAGCTCTCTGAAGAAGAATGGTCTCATAGCTGCAGCTCTTTGAAGAAGAATGGTCTTACTACTACAGCTCCGAAGGATGGTCTCATAGCTGCAGCTCTTTGAAGAAGAATGGTCTCATAGCTGCAGCTCTTTGAAGAAGAATGGTCTCATAGCTGCAGCTCTTTGAAGAAGAATGGTCTTACTACTACAGCTCTCTGAAGAAGAATGGTCTCATAGCTGCAGCTCTCTGAAGATGGATGGTCTGCAGCTCTTTGAAGAAGAATGGTCTTATAGCAAGAAGAATGATCTCATAGCTGCAGCTCTTTGAAGAAGGATGGTCTCATAGCTGCAGCTCTTTGAAGAAGGATGGTCTCATAGCTGCAGCTCTTTGAAGAAGAATGGTCTTACTACTACAGCTCCGAAGAATGGTCTCATAGCTGCAGTTCTTTGAAGAAGAATGGTCTTACTACTACAGCTCCGAAGAATGGTCTCATAGCTGCAGCTCTCTGAAGATGGATGGTCTTATAGCTGCAGCTCTCTGAAGAAGAATGGTCTCATAGCTGCAGCTCTTTGAAGAAGAATGGTCTCATAGCTGCAGCTCTTTGAAGAAGAATGGTCTCATAGCTGCAGCTCTGAAGATGGATGGTCTCATAGCTGGAGCTCTCTGAAGATGGATGGTCTTATAGCTGGAGCTCTCTGAAGATGGATGGTCTTATAGCTGGAGCTCTCTGAAGATGGATGGTCTCATATAGCTGGAGCTCTCTGAAGATGGATGGTCTCATATAGCTGGAGCTCTCTGAAGATGGATGGTCTCATAGCTGGAGCTCTCTGAAGAAGGATGGTCTCATAGCTGCAGCTCTTTGAAGATGGATGGTCTCATAGCTGCAGCTCTTTGAAGATGGATGGTCTCATAGCTGCAGCTCTTTGAAGATGGATGGTCTCATAGCTGCAGCTCTTTGAAGATGGATGGTCTCATAGCTGCAGCTCTTTGAAGATGGATGGTCTCATAGCTGCCGCTCTTTGAAGATGGATGGTCTCATAGCTGCCGCTCTTTGAAGATGGATGGTCTCATAGCTGCCGCTCTTTGAAGAAGAAGATGGATGGTCTCATAGCTGCAGCTCTTTGAAGATGGATGGTCTCATAGCTGCAGCTCTTTGAAGAAGGATGGTCTCATAGCTGCAGCTCTTTGAAGAAGGATGGTCTCATAGCTGCAGCTCTTTGAAGAAGGATGGTCTCATAGCTGCAGCTCTTTGAAGAAGAAGGATGGTCTCATAGCTGCAGCTCTTTGAAGAAGAAGGATGGTCTCATAGCTGCAGCTCTTTGAAGAAGAAGGATGGTCTCATAGCTGCAGCTCTTTGAAGAAGAATGGTCTCATAGCTGCAGCTCTTTGAAGAAGAATGGTCTCATAGCTGCAGCTCTCTGAAGATGGATGGTCTTACTACTACAGAAGAATGGTCTCATAGCTGCAGCTCTTTGAAGAAGAATGGTCTCATAGCTGCAGCTCTCTGAAGATGGATGGTCTTTATAGCTGCAGCGCTCTGAAGATGGATGGTCTTTATAGCTGCAGCGCTCTGAAGATGGATGGTCTTATAGCTGCAGCTCTTTGAAGAAGTATGGGTCTTATAGCTGGAGCAATGAAGAGTGGTCTCATAGCTGGAGCTCTTCGAAGATTGGGATGGTCTTATAGCTGCAGCTCTTTTCTTCCTTCTGCTCTTTGAAGATTTGTTCTTAATAGTGCCATGTTACTGCTGCTGCTAAAATTTGATAAATAAATGCCTGTTACCTCCGTATTTGTATATGAATAAATCACAAAAAAACCAAAATTATTTAAATACCCATTACATTAAAAAGGCTATATTAAAGGCTATATTATCTTAAGGCCATAAAAAGTGCATTGTATTGTGCAAGTGTTAAAGTGGATAAAAATCTTGCCAAACTGAAACACCAGTTACTACCAAAAGCCCCCTTAAGACTTGCAATAACAAAAAAGCCAATTGTTGAATGAAATTCAATTATTACTAGAAACAACTTGCATCTATTCAAAGTCCCCAAGAGTACCAACAAAATCGGAAAATAGAAACCTTCATCAAATACAAAGGCTATTATATATACTGTTTCTATATAGGCCTACCACTAAACAGGGTTGAAGACAATTTCTTCAACTTTAGGAATCTTTAAACGTTAAACCTGCCAACAATTGCAAATATATAGTATTTCCTCATTATCGTTGAAGTTAAACCTCCCAACAATTGCTAACATACAGCAATTCCTATAAACCCTCATTATACAGTAAATGTTATATTTAAAAACAAAGTTCTCATTGCCACTAGCTACTTATTACCTATTAACTATTTATTACCTATCATAAATTTCAGTTAAGAACATAAGATAAATTTTGCGGCTATCGTACAAGAACTAAGATGAAAATTTTTAGCTTTAAAATAACTTATTTGCATTGCACAAGATATCAAGATCAGATTTTTCTAGATTTAAAAGCCCCTATCATTTGCAATGCACAAGATTCTATCAAGATCAGATTTCTTAGGTTTAAAAGGCCTATTAATTGCAAAGCACAAGATTCTATCATGATCAGACTTTAGCTTTAAAACCAATAGTATAATTTGTGTGATGTACAAACAGTGATGGGGGTGTTTTCACACCATGTTTAGGGGTGACTCTTTTTGAACACCAATACACCCAATAATATTTACGTTGATCGTTTATCAGTGGGTCCTGAAATGGATCAATGTTTATACAAGAGAATAAAAAGTCTTACTTTACGAAAATTTGTTAATACTTTTTGAACGAAATGAGTTAAACATTACAGAAAGCTAACATCAGTCTCCCCACCCTAAGCGTTTTCAATCCTCATCCACTCATGAATTTTTATTGGATAATTTCTTATTGGATAATATTTGAAAAAGAGTTCATGTTCATTTAGGACTAGATTAAGCATATTTACAACAATATTTTAAAAACTGCGGTTTGCATATGATTTTGAAAAATTAATAAAATAATTATATAATGATTTTAACCTCTAAGTGGAAAACTTCCCTTCGAAATAAATCAAAACTTTTTATACTTTTTTCCCAGTGAATCAAAACTTTTACCACTGAAGCAAACTATGATAGAAATTTTTTTTTCGTTAATTCATATTTTTCTTAAACTGGAAAAGTTTGTTAATGAACGTCTTTTAGAATACTTGTGTGAATATAAGAAAACCTTGAATGCCACTAAACTAAATACGTAGTGGGGACCAGAGAAACAGAAAACATAGCAATTGTTACAAATACGAGTAGTTTTGAAGAAACAACAGCTAAACAAAATTGAAATATTAAAACAAATCAGTCTTCTTTATCTACATCTTTTCCCACTTCTATATGGGGTCAATGTTTCTAGTCATTAAAACAAATCACTGCTCAGACGATTTATATCAGTCTTAAAACAAAACTAATTTTCCGTTTACAGCTGTCAAATGGAAGACCACGACTGCTTTTGTTCTGTCAATTTTCCATAATTAGACCAAATTCAATGCGTTATCAGACTTTACTGTAATCAGATATCCTTCATCCTTAAAATGACAATCTCTAAATTGTAAATTAGTCCCTATGTACTTAGTAGAACAATTACTATTTAAAATGACAATCTATAAATTGTAAATTATCGTCAATTTCTTTTAGCGATGCAGATTTGCACTGACTCGCAGCGGTGCCCTTTTAACTCGGAAAATTTTCCTGATCGCTGATTGGTTGGAATTATCTCGTCCAACCAATCAGCGATCAGGAAACTTTTTCGAGCTAAACGGGCACCGCTGCGAGTCGGTGCAAATCTGCATCGCTAAAAGAAATTGACTATAGTCCCTATGTACTTAGTAAAACATTTACTTTGGTATTCCAAATGTGTATTCGTAATAAATTCCTAAACTAATAGTTATGAATTTTTCTAAGACCACAACTCACGAAAGGCTAAATTACCAATTACACTAAAGTATTCCCTGCTTTCGACATACTAAAAGTATCTATCATATTTTTACGCGCTACTTATTATTAAGTGCCTAATAAAACCTGACTAAAATTCAAGGTTAAGTTTTATAGCTCGAACGTTAATTTATCTTCACCTAAATTTACTTAACCGGAGTCAACTTTCAAACGAACTCGCCTAACATTAAATAGTCTATTATAAGTTGCATTAATATAAGTGAATTAAGGACTTCTTACTTGTTAAATGACTGAAATATCAGTTGTCCACAAAGTCAAGACAGTGAGGATTAGAGTTTCTTGAACTTTCCAGCGATCAGACGTATTTCACGGCTGCTTCTGGAGGTCAAGACCCTTGACCTGGAAGAAAATGAGTGTTTTAGTTCCTGAACGGCAAATAAGAATTCCAGCATTATGCAAAAAAAATATTTTATAATTTATTGTCTATACCTAGCTTTTGTAACAAGTGGCTAAGGAAAACTAAAAGATTAAGGCTACCATTTTTACATGTATTTGAACTAAGCTGTTTAAGAGATTATTAAGGGTATCCTCTATACATGTATTTTAACTATATTAATTAGAAATAAAACATTAAGGGTATCCTCTATACATGTATTTGAACTATATTAATTAGAAATAAAACATTAAGGGTATCCTCTATACATTTGTATTTTAACTATATTAATTAGAAATTAAACATTAAGGGTATCATCTATACATGTATTTTAACTATATTAGAAATAAAACATTAAGGGTATCCTCTATGCATGTATTTTGACTATATTAATTAGAAATAAAACATTAGGGGTATCATCTATACATGTATTTCAACTATATTAGAAATAAAACATTAGGGGTATCCTCTATACATGTATTTGAACTATATTAATTAGAAATAAAACAATAGGGGTATCCTCTATACATGTACTTGAACTATACTATTAATTTTCCAAAATGTTTGATAAATATCAGCACAACACCGGGCGCATTTCAAACGAAAGGCCTATATTTAATCATATCCTCCAGATTCACTTTTAGATATAACATTCGTGGCAAACTATGCCCCCCCCCCCCCCGCCTTTTTTCTTTTTTCCATTTAATGTTCATAGAACCAAGCTACTATTTGCAATTCCAGATTTTTTTTTCAGGTCTGAAAAATCATATTTCACATGGGAAACAAAAGGAATTCAATGGTTTTCAAATATCTTCCGGGATGGGGGTTGGCTTACCCTGAGGTTCCGTATGTCATTATTTGGCAGTAAAAAAAATTGGCGGTAATATAAAAATTAGCAGTAAACTAAAAACTGGCGGTAAAATATAACCTAGCGGTAAAAAAAGAAAGCTTGCTGTAAAAAAACCATCTAACTGTAAAAAAAAAAAAAATAATCTGGCGGTAAAATAAAAATCTGGCGGTAAAATAAAAATCTGGCGGTAAAATAAAAATCTGGCGGTAAAAAGTGTCTTTAGGTTATTCACGACAGTCCGATGGTAGACTTAATGATTAATGAGGGACTATTTTCCAATGGTAAAAAATGGTTTTAAAATTTTTTATCAAGATACAAGAGAAAATGTCATTTCTTGCTTATATTACTTGAAATGCGATTTTTATTCTCTTTACACGTAGCAACTGCTACAATTCGGTCTCGCCACACAACTTACTTGTTTACTTGTTTTGGGTTTAAATCCAACCCTCCACTGAAGTCGAGTGAACTACTTCTCGGGCGGGTCCATATCAATCATCTAACGAAACATTTTCATAATAACTTATACAATTCCTTGATTGTAGCATCTTCCAAATCATATGATCTTGTGAAAAGTAATGTCTTTAGTTTCTTCCTAAATTCAATTTCTCCCTTTAGGTCCTTCATTTCAGTTGGGAGTTTATTATAATGTCTAGGCGCACAGTAGCTAAAAGCAAGTAATTAACATGTCAAATAGAAATTACCCTATTATTAACATGTTCGCAACTAGAATATCCTACAATAAAAAAAATTTATGAAAGTATGAAAGGACTGGTGCTGCAAAATGAATGAATGGTCATTAGTCCTAAATTTATCCAGATGAGCAAAAACTCAATTTGAAGTGAAGTTATTTGGCAAAAGAGCATCTGAATTCGGTCGTATTTATGAAAGGTAAAAGTTAATATACACATTTTGGACTGAAGTTTGTATTGGATAACTTCAGGGACAAAAATATTTTTGCGAATTTACTCCTTAACACGAAATGATATTGATATTGATATTGATATTAATATTGATAGTAATTTTGAAATTGATAATAATAATAATAATAATAATAATAATAATAATAATAATAATAATAATAATAATAATAAAAATAAAAATCCCTTTTCGAATTTAGCAAATCTGTACAAGTCAAGAACGCCTATACTAGGTTTGTTTCTTGTGAGCGAAATAGTTAATAGTTTATATATGACATGTCTGTTTTGACGTTGTTACTTTTTTTTTTAGAATGATTTATTGTTAATTTGTTCTCTTCATTTATTTATTTCCTTATTTCCTTGCCTCACTGGGCTATTTTTCCCTGTTGGAGCCCCTGGGCTTATAGCATCTAGCTTTTCCAACTAGGGTTGTAGCTTGGATAATAATAATAATAATAATAATAATAATAATAATAATAATAATAACCTGCACTGGCCAGCGCGGTTTTGAAAATTGGCCAATCCCCAGATATGGCCAAGGACATCTGCGACCTCTGTCTTGTAGGGGATAAGAAACGGCAGCATTTTTTATTGCAACAAAATTGGAGCATCATGGCAATTCCTACAAAACTACGTGATCACATTCCTACACCTGGAACCCACTGTACCGTCCCTGGATAATAAACTGCGATTTTTTTTATACTTTTACAGGAAATATTCTGTATTAAACTTTTAAATTTTTTTGGTCAAAACAAGTTTTCTTTGAATGCAGATTTTTATCACTTCAGAATCCCGAACTATTGTTCACTCCATATTCTCACCTGTAGTTCACTGGTTTTCTCTTTACAAAGACTATTAGAAACTATTCTTGGTTCTAGTTTTCTTTTGACAAATCGATTTGTGTTAATGAACGCCCTTTTTCAATAGGGACTTGATTATTTAAGGTCAAGATAACCAGAATACAAGCTTAAGTTGTAAAACACTGTGCTTCTAGAAATATTCAAAAGCCTAACCCAAAATCCTTTTCAATGTAATGGGAACCTAACATATATCGAAAATTTCCTTACTGTAAAATATACGTATTTCAGAACTTAAATGCTGGACTTAAGAGTTAACACGAGTACGAAAAAATTAATTTACAACGATACAAAAATTGAATGGTGCGTTAACACGAGTACGAAGAAGTTAATTTACAACGATACAAAAATTGAATGGTGCAAGTTTCGTGCAAAATATTGAAAGACCGAAAACAAGTAGACACTATACTTGGTAAATCCTAGCAAGATTTAAATTATAGTCTAAGATCTAAGCTTATCAAAAACCTAAACTATAAAACCGAAAGCAATTTAAAGTATACTGTACCTGTTGCACTGAGTCCCATATTACTATACCTTAAAACCTTTCCTCTCCCCGCCTGTCTTGTCCTTATTCGAACTGCTTCTAATCCTATCTAACATCGCAAGAGGGTCTGCCCCTCTCTAATTCTTATCCTGCATTTCCCATCCTGAGTACCTGCCTTCGGGCTATAAACTGGATTGTATCCAGGGGTACTCTTCCTTCCCAATATTCCTCACTTCCCTATAATTATCCTTACTATACCTGGTTACTGAAATACCTCTAGGGAACCTTGTCCAAATCCAATATTAGTCGACAATTTATTCGTCTCAATCAACAAAGATTGATTAAAGAAAATTATTATTCAACCATTATGTAAACTAAATAAATTACGTGAAATCTTTCACTACGATCTGCGCTCCAATGCCTGTAAGATCGCTATGCAAATACACTATAATAAACATGGAAGTGACTTCGTCTATCTTTAGTTAAAAAGAAAGAACACTTGGCCATTATGTTAAAAACGGGATGATAAACTCTCCAAATTTCTAAAGTTTTTTTTTTTTTCAATTCGATGTTATTTTTTCAATTCGAGGTTAAGCTCGGCATTCGTCTAGGTGTAAATGCTTCCAGAGGAGCAAATTGCATTGCAAACTCGTAATACATTCGTAAATAATTACCAAGAGACTTATATAACACATCATTGTCATTTAAAAAAATCGCTTAAACAATGCAACCAACTATGATATAGAAAGGGCTTACCGTTATTTGTAAGTTTTCAGATGTATCTCACAATTTTCCTGAATCCACCCAGCAGCAGAACTGTCCTGCTTTCCCAGAAAATTTTCCGATGTAGACACAGAAAAATTCAAGGATTCAAGAATGGGGAAGTGGTGCACAAGTCTATGAGAATTCAGGGAAACTTGTGAAAAGTGGCGCCATCTACAAGTTGATATTTTTAGTTTTACTGGCCTTCAATGACGAGAGCTTATTATTACAGTCTCATATAATGACGGAAACGACTATAATAGCAATAATAATATCATCAAAATTTGTTTGCAAATATTTCATTTTCCTATGATCTCTAGTTTTTAGTTAAAACTGAAGTTTGATTAAAAATATATTGACCTTATGAAGGAAGGTTTACTGTCAACATACAATTGGTTTGGAAATGTATGCTTATAAGTACTGCTTTTAGTGAGAGATGGACAAGATTTCTTAAATAATCCCCATTGTTAAATTCCAATCAAAATACATGTAGTTCATCATACTGTGTGACATCAAATTATAAAAAAAAATAATTCCTTTTTAGTTATGGTAAGCAGCTCTTCTAGGAGAAGGACACTCCGAAATCAAACCATTGTTCTCTAGTCTTAGGTAGTGCCATAGCCTCTGTACCATGGTCTGCCATTGTCTTGGGTTGGAGTTCTCTTGCTTGAGGGTACACTCGGGCACACTACTCTATCTTATTTCTCTTCGTCTTGTTTTGTTAAAGTTTTTATAGTTCATTTAGGGGGTATTTATTCTAATGTTGCTGTTCTTGAAATATTTTATTTTTCCTTGTCCCCTTTCCTCACAAGGCTATTTTCCCTGTTGGAGACCCTAGGATTATAGCATCCTGCTTTTCCAACTATGGTTGTAGTTTAACAATTGATAATGTTTCCCTTGATAATCATCCTTCCCAGGAATTTTTCTCCCATATCCAGAAACGCCATTATTAATGAGGATAATAATAATAATGATGATGACCTAAACTAGTCCAACTATTCTTCAGAATTAAAGCTTTCTCATATAGATCTCTCTTTACATTCATTCCTAACCCACTATTCTTTACCACTCCCCTCACTGCCCCTGACACTTTACATCCTTCATTCATTCTCTGATGTACATTGTTTCCACTCCACCATTACAGCAACACCAGACCCCAAAGTACTTAAACTAATCTACTTCCTCAAGTAACTTTCCATTCAACATGACATTCAGCCTAGCACCACCCTCCCTTCTTGTGCGTGTCATAACCTTACTCTTACCCACATTAACTCTCAACTTCCTTCTCTCACACACCCTTCCAAACTCTATTGCTGCTTGACCCAGCTTCTCCTTTACCTCTAACTCATGATCACTCTTATCTATCAGTTTCAGTCCTCGACCAAGCAATCGAACATTCACCTCTCTCACAACTCCATCAATAAAAAAATTGAACAATCATGGCAACATCACACATACCTGTGTCAACCCAACTCTCACTGGAAACCACTCACTCACTTCACTTCCTAACCTAACACTTGGGTTAGTCTATGTGTAAACTCTTCACTGGTTGCAACAACCTTCCACCAATTCCATATAACCTCATCACATTCCACATCGCTCCTCTATCAGCTCTATCATAAGCTTTCTCCAGATCCATAAACGCAACATACACCTCCTTACCTTTCGCTAAATATTTATCGCATATCTGCCTAACTGTAAAAATCTGATACATACATACCCTAACTCTTCTAAAACCACCCTGCACTTCTAAGATTGCAACCTCTGTTTTATACTTAATCCTATTAATTAACATTCTACCATACACTTTTCCAACAACACTAAAGTAACTAATACCTTTTGAATTACTACACTCATGCATATCTCCCTTACCTTTGTATAGCGGTGCAACACACACACACACACACACACACACACACCACAAGTTCATAACATAAACCATGTTAAACCCTACTCGAAATCTTTTTCACATTTCTATAGTAAAACAAAATTTCCTTTTATATTTACAGGTAGTTGGCTCCTTGCTAAATACCTGGGTGGTTGAGTAGAAAAGAGTTGAACAAGTTTCATCTTATTAAGTTGTGGTATATTACAAGAGCTTATTATAAAAAAGAAGAAAAAATTTGATCAATTATTCAAGTTTTTTTTTTTTTGTTAACAAATAAGAAAGTTATCAGGTTGCCGGACAAAATCTATAAATTCTGATTTCATTATTTATTTTTTTTGTGATGAAATAAAGCATTTCACCTACAAGAAAATTATTCAACCTTATGATAATGAAATTATAAATTATTAAATTTCATAAAGCTTAAGAGAGAGAGAGAGAGAGAGAGAGAGAGAGAGAGAGAGAGAGAGAGAGAGAGAGAGAGAGAGAGAGAGAAGAAAAACGTTTCTAATAACTGAAATGAAAAATACAATATATTGTATTGTACGTTTTATATTATCAAATAATACACATACTGGCTTTTTCTAAGAGCTTCTTTTAATAATTGGGGTAGGTTTATAGCATAATAGTTTGCAATTATTAACAATAAAGAGAAAATTTTTCTTTGAATAGTATCTTACTACTATTATCCTTTTTGTTAAAATTTTAAGTACCATTATTATGATTACTAATATCATAATCACTGTCATTATGAAACATTATATAAATATATATATTGTAAAGTGTAGTAGAAGAGGCACAAAGTTGGAGGACAAATGATAAACATAAAAAAGTTTAAATAAAACAGTTCTAAAAATCTCAAACTTAACCAACTGACATAAAAAATGAGTAAGTTTCCCTAAGCAAAAGGGAAAAGCAAGATTGAGCCTAACGAGAAGAGGAAGGAGAGCAAGAAAGCCATGTAAGCAATGATCCAGGATTAATAGAGTACTCTCTTAATCCTGCAATGATCATAGCAAGGAGATGCAAAAATCTTCAAACAATTCATTAAATCATACTGTAGGTCTCCATATGCTATTAACTAAAATCATAAACTTCATGGGATGACGACATGTCTGAATATGAGAGAGAGAGAGAGAGAGAGAGAGAGAGAGAGAGAGAGAGAGAGAGAGAGAGAGAGAGAGATGGGATGTATACTAATTCCTGCAAGAGAACTAGAACTGCTAAATTACTACTAAACGGCCACTTCATGACCCATGGACGAGAGGTTCAAGGTTTGTGGGCAACTTTCATAGGTACAGATAGGCAAAAGTGATCATACAACTCCAGACCCACCTTCAGCTCCTAGTAAACAGATAGGTAAACGGGAAGGCTACGGACAGGTTTAAGCTTCCAAGTTCGTAATTGAGAGGGTTGAGGTAGGCACTGACCAAAGTTGAGCTTGAAAGCGAGGAACCATACTAAGCCAAAAGGAAGTGTCTCAATAATCTATAATTCTTTCTTCCCGGGGCTAATTAGAAGGTTGTGCTACTTGCAGAAAGGTATTAAATAATTCTAAAGTAGCATTGTAATGGCCTGACATGACACCAGGCAGCTTCATCTCAACTCACTGACTGACACCAGGTCTTCGTCCCACAGTCTGTGAGATGACAAAAACGACAGTATATTTGACACCACGAAGAGCCTGAAACTTTTCTACCCTCTTGACAATACAGAGAAGAGACAGTCTTGAGGGAAAGATCCCTATAATGCTCTCCTCAGGATATAAGGTGGGATCTGGCATGTGCTTCCGTGCCCTGAGGATGAGCACGATCCCACCTTAGGTCCTAAGTCCAGAGTAGGCAAGACTGCTTGAAGTTCCCTTTGAGCATGGATCGTTGTTATTATTATTATATTATTATTATTATTATTATTATTATTACTACTAGCCAAGCTACAACCCTAGTTGGAAAAGCAAGATGCTATAAGCCCAGGGGCTCCAATAGGGAAAAATACCCCAGTGAGGAAAGGAAATAAGGAAATAAATAAATGATGAGAACAAATTAACAATAAATCATTCTAAAAAAAGTAACAACGTCAAAACAGATATGTCATATATATACTATTAACAACGTTAAAAACAGATATGTCATATAT
>NC_090746.1:62935947-62950947 GCF_036898095.1 Palaemon carinicauda | reverse complement strand
TAAACAATACAGTACTCACCATTCTGATTTTTCCTCTGGAAGTGCTCTTGTATTCAAAATTTTCCACCCAGTTCGAAATCGTGTTTTGGCTCATATAGAAACGAACAGCCTTGCTACGGAATGTGATTACAACGTAAAATATCTATCAGTCAAGATAAACGAATATAAGGGATATAAGTCACATCACAAAGCGATTATTTAGTGGAACTGTTAACTTATCATAGTGGACTCTGTCGCTGAGATTTCCAGACTCGTCCTACACTACTCCTGAATGGTATAATGGGAAATGTAAAAGAAAAGAAGCTACCTGGTCGATACAGAGACCAGGAACTAGCAAATAGTTTTCATGTATTCTTTACAAAGTGTAAAATATAACCAGGTCATTTGTAAATACTCTACATCAGATTAAGGATGGCACACAGACAAAATTAATACGATTTAACAACATAACACAAGATGACATCACCAGAATTATCAAGAGAGCAAAGAAAACAAACTGCGCGATCGATCCTTTGCCAATATCTGAGGTAATTGGAAAGAGAGACTTTTCTAGTCCAGCCGAAATAATAATGAGAATAGCAAATGCAAGCATTGAGGAATGTAGGTTTCCTAAATCTGAGAAAATGACTATAGTCACACCAGTTCTGAAAAATGCACTGGACTACCAGGAATTAAGCTCACATCCTTGTTTCAAAAGTGCTTGATTATGTAATTCTTGAACAACTAGTCAGCCACTTAGAAGTAATAGAAGCTTTGCCTGACAACCAATCTGCTTACAGAAAACTATACTCTACGGAGACAGCCACCTGCTCTGTTATAAATGATATGCTGGAAATGATGGATGAAAATAAATGTGGTATCTTAATACTGCTCGATCTCAGTGCTGCTTTTGATACAGTGGTGCATGAACTGCTACTAAATGAGCTACGGTCCATCGGCGTTGAAGATCAAGCCTTCGAATACCTAAAAGACTACTTGGTTGGTAGAAATTACTGTGTACACATTGGAAACTCTTATTCATCATATGAACCCTTAAACAGAGGGGTACCCCGGGGGAGTGTACTTGGCCCAATCTTATTCTGCATCTATACTCTTGGTCTATCGAAAATGCTACAAATGCATGGCGTGAAGTTTAAACTATTTGCAGATGACACACAATTTTACTTCTCCATAAATGATATACATGACACTACTGAAACTCTAAACCGAATTATTGATAATGTTAGAGAATGGATGACATTTAAACAACTAAAATTAAATGAGAACAAAACTGAATTCATGGTGGTGGGCAAGAGAAACAGCGTGAGAAACTTGGGAGATATTCAAATGAACATAGATAATGACTCGGTGCCGATATCTAGTAAAGTTCGAGATCTAGGTGTATTTCTTGACTGTAACCTGTCTCTAAATGCCCAAATAAATAATGTAATAAAAACTGCTGGTTAGCATCTAAGAAATATTGCGTTTATAAAAAAGTACCTGGACCAAAATTCTGTAAAGATACTTGTGATAGACTGTGTTATTACCAGGATTGACTACTGCGACTCTATTTACTATAATTTACCAAAAGTGCAACTTAAGACATTACAAAACATAATAAACAGAGGAGCAAGACTGATAAAAGGTGTCTCACCTAGAGAAAGGATCACCCCTATACTAATTGATTTACACTGGCTGCCGATTAAAGCGAGAATTGAATTTAAAATATGTACAATAACCCACCAAGTTATCAGCACTGGTCGTCCAAAATACTTAAGAGAATTGCTACATATTGCGCAGCCAACAAATCGTATCTACACGAGAATAGTTACAGATGGCTTCAAACTATCAGAACCTAGATTTATGTCTACTTTAGGCTCCAGAGCCTTTGAATATGCGGCCCCGAGACTGTATAATAAGCTCCCACAAAACATTCGAATGATTGAAGACATTAAGGCTTTCAAGAGGAAACTGAAGACTTTCTTATTTCATGAGTCTTTTGACAGTGACGATTTAACAGTAAATGAACAATATGTGACTTGAAAAGATAAATACTGTGAACGAAAAAGATGAAATGACAGTGAAGGTCCTGTAGAGAGTGGGGTTCCCCTGCTGTATGGGACTGGAAAAGCAGCCATCAAAGTAAAGTAAATAATCAATATAGTTGCTTTTAAAATAGGTTAGTTTACATTAAAAACAAAGAAAACGAATAGATTGCATGAAAATTAAAATAAAAAAAAATTGAATCAGACAACTTTGATGGGTAACTATTATATATAAATCATCTCTCTGATATAGTATGATAAATGCCTACAAATGTCTTTAATTATACTCAATATTCAAGAAACTCACTGAAAAAAAACAGCTGATGCATAATCTCTACAATTATTGATATTATTGAAAAAATTTTCAAATAGTTTCTTCCATTTCGCGATCTCAAAACAGTTGTAGTTAAATCCTACAATATTTCTCTCTCCGTCACCGATTTTGTCACGAAAGATTCACATCACAAAATAACATTAATACTTGAACAAAATCATGCAAAATCTGGTATCTATATGCTCATGTTTAGCCATCTCAAATAAAGCAAATTTCCCAAAGATCTTGAATTTCCTGGAGAAAATATTGTCGCAACAATAGGCCTACATAAAACAACACTAATATAGACCCGTAGTCTGTGATATCTGGAGAGAAAGATGAAGTGAAATAGAAATAAGGATTTGGGGAAATCCTGTGAAGGAAACTATTACAGGAAGAAGGATTCTCACTGGGGTCACAGAATTCGAAAAAATAAAATGAACTAAACTTACCTGATATATAATGAATTTTTAAAAAAATCCATATCGAAGATTTATAATAACAATTTATCAATGTCAAAGTCATCTAGAAAGAAGATATTCCGAGAGATTTAATGTTAATAATAATGGTGCTGATGGTATTTTTCGCCGATGCTAAATGCCTTGATATCTTAAAATTCTTTTTATTTTCGAACATTATTCCTACCTTAATTTCCAAATGTTTCCTTAGTAGCCATCAATATTGAAAAATGCATGATGTATAATCTCATTTTGCTAGTCTATGTACCTTTATTGTTACGGTTGATTATCATGTTTATTTTCATTTCAGGTGATACTGTGTGACCGGATTTTGAATACCTATTATTTGTGCCATATTCCAGGATTCCCAGATGTCTAGCGTCTGTGCATACATACCCGGATCCCAAATCTGATTATGATTTCTCTTACATAAGGCTGAATGTACATAAATACACATATTCAGTCACAGACATTAAATCATACACATCTGCACTGCAGAATGTTTGAGATCAGAATGGCACTTCAAAACTCACTGATTGGCTTCAAGCACCACACTCTGGTACGCCATCTTGGCTGACTGGTTAAAACAAGTGAGTGGTACTACTGCCTTGTGTCTTAGTCTCTTGTGGTAAAGGCTACCAGAGTTTCCCAAAGGATGAAGCATGCACTAGGGTAATTGAGGTAAGGGTCTGGGTATTTACTTCTGTGACAATATCCTGCAGCATGGACTCCCATTAGAGGCTTCTCCTTGGCCTGATACTGAGCAAACAATGCTCAGAAAACCTATTTGAGTTGTGGTGGAAGCTACAATTGGCTTCACTACGCTCTCTCTAACACAGACTGGTTTGATGAGACCTCTGACACTACAGTATACTATACCAATTATTTGAACAAAAATTAAAAGTACATACTGTATATTTTGCAAAGCCTCTTCATCTGCACTGGCCAAAAGATGGTGGCACGTCGTCAAATACCTTTGCTGCAGAACTGATGGCGAGTAGAAAGGGCTGAGAAATTCAAGCATTTTCTGACCAAAACAACATGCAAAATGTTTAGAATTCCACCAAAGCCATTTATGGAAAATGCAATCATTCGCAATTAGTAGACATGATGGCACAGCCATCGTAAAAAATATCAGCATCTTAATATTGCACCAAAACAGTGTAATTCAGTTGATGAATTCATTAATTCCGAGTGCAATAAAAAGCATGAAATGAGGCAAAAGATGCAATTTTGATGGCCTTCCTGGAGAAATTTCAAACAAGGAAGCTACCTTCTCAAAATGCAGCAGCACAAGATCATCTGCCCTCTACAGAAGGGACTCCAAATACCACTATCCTGGACAAAAAAAAAAAAAAAAAAAAAAAAAAAAACACTGCTACAGCACCTCAGGCCTTTTCTTTCTATCCGCAGCTGGAAGAATACTAGCTAGAGTTATACTCTTGCACTTAACTAAACATTAACCTGAATCTGTGCTACCAGAGACCCAATGTGAGTTTTGGAAGGTACGAGGGAACATCGACATGATTTTTAGAAAGATTTTACCGACCTTCATTGGCTCTTGATGCATTGTTCCACAAGCTCCTATGGAAGATACCTACAGCATGTGTTCGTAGCAAATTTCTTAAAATATCTAACCTACTGTGTTTCATTCCAAGATGGAAGGAAAGGTTATTGTTTACATTTTGGAATCCTTATCCTTCACTGCAGAAATAGAAGTAAAGCAGGGTGATGCTCTGGCCCCTTTCCTTTTTCAGTTTGTCCATCTCCAGAGTAATGATTTTATTGCAGCAAAACCTTAACGAATATGGTTGACCTGAAATTTGAGCTACCAAATTTGCCCACAACCACCTAGCCAATGCAACACTTTTAAGACACCCATCTTCAACGTATAAGGGACTTGATTTCCTGATGAATACAAGAAAAAATATTAGTCATAGTACAACATGTGGAACAAAATTAGAATATGCCCATCTTCACAGATGATGATGTACAGCTGCTGCAGGTGGTGCTATCTTTAAAATACCTCGTTAGCATCGTTCCATCTACTTTTGAGATCGACAAAGATATGCTGGATAAAATAAGCCGAGATCCACTTGCCTTTGGCAAGCTATGGACTACGGTTTTTTTTTTTTCCCCAGACTAAACACCTGAGACTAACCAGTACAATCCAATTACATAAAGAAGCATACATCTAAACTCTTTACTATGGAACATTTTTAACAACTCCTATTTGCTGAAAATAATGGGGTTCTTCAGTAAATATCGAATTTCACTCGTACATATTCTAGAACAACCAGGATACACAAATAGCAACCAGCTCACAAAACTAAGCTGGTTTGGTCACGTGTTTCGTATGCCTTAATAAAAGCTCCCAATACAAATTTCATACGGAAAATCAAATCATTGCCCCTAAAGAAATGTAAAATTCCATAACCTGACCTAAACCCGTCTTCCGCTGTCTTGGGGTAGAGTTCTCTTGCTTGAGGGTACACTCGGGAACACTATTCTTTCAAATTTCTCCTTATGTTTTGTTAAAAATTTTTAGTTTATATGGGAAATATTTATTTAAATGTTGTTACTGTTCTTAAAATATTTTATTTTTCCTTGTTTCCTCTCCTCACTAGGCTTTTTACCCAGTTGGGGCCTCCTGGGCTTATAGCATCCTGCTTTTCCAACTAAGGTTGTGGCTTAGCAAGTACTACTACTACTACTAATAATAATAATAATAAAAATATTATTAATAATAATAATAATAATAATAATAATAATAATAATAATAATAATAATAATAATAATAATAATAATAATAATAATAGCAACTGTATCGTCCTTCCAGCATAGCAAATGGCTACAGTATTCAAAACACATTTAACAGCTATTAACGAACTTTCAATGTCGTCATCAGTAACGATGGACAGCTGATAGTTAATTAATGATATTCTTGATTATAATTATCATCATCATCATTATTATTATTATTCAGTGGCCACTTTCCTCTTGGTGAGGGTAGCAGAAACTCTTCAGCCATGTTAAGCAGCTCTTCTAGGAGAAAGTCACTCCCAAAATCAAACCATTGTTCTCGAGTCTTGGGTAGTGCCAGAGCCTCTGTACTATGATCTTCAACTGCCTTGGGTTAGAGTTCTCTTGCTTGAGGGTTCACTCGAGTACACTATTCTGTCCTGTTTCTCTTCCTCTTGTTTTGTTATTTTTTTTATAGTTTATATAGGACATATTTATTTTAATGTCATTCTTCTTAAAATGTCTTATTTTCTGTTTTGCCTTTCCTCACTGGGCTTATAGCATCTTGCTTCTCCAAGTAGGGTTTTAGCTTAGCAATAATAATAATAATAATAATAATAATAATAATAATAATAATAATAATAATAATAATAATAATAATAATAATAATATTATTATTATTATCATTATTATTATTATTATTAGCTAAGCCAAAACCCCAGTTTCAAAAGCAGGATGCTATAAGCCCGAGAGCTACAGCAGGGAAAAACAGCCCAATGAGAAAAAGCAACAATAAATAAACTACAAGAGAAGTAATGAACAATTGAAATAAATTTTTTTAACAATAACATTAATATAGATCTTTCATATAAGATCTCTATTAAGATAAAAAAAAAAAAGAGGAAGAGAAATAAGATAGAATAGCGTGCCTGAGTGCACCCTCAAGCAAGAGAACTCTAGGCCCTGGTCATATTCTATGTACTTACATGATACAGATACAATAATAAAGGCACAAAATATGTTGAGGAAATGAGAATTTTGTCTTGGAATAGAAAGACTCTGTCAGTCTTCCCAGAGCCAAGAACTTCCTTGGCCCAGCTCGATTCAAATCTTCGAAAGTGTCCTCACCTTCTGTTAAGTCAAGTGTTGACAAACCGCACACTGAACATGAGCATGACGTCGTGTTGTAGTGATATTATTATTATTATTTTTGCTAGCCAAGCTACAACCCTAGTCGGAAAAGCAAGATGCTGTAAGCCCAAGGGCTCCAATAGGGAAAAATAGCCCAGTGAGGAAAGGAAATAAGGAAATAAATGAATGATGAGAACAAATTAATAGTAAATCATTCTAAAACAGTAATAACGTCAAAACAGATATGTCATATATTAACTATAAAAAGACTCATGTCAGCCTGGTCAACATAAAAACACTCGCCCCAACTTTGAACAATAAACATAATGATACTGGCAGTCATAGTGACATTATCTTTATAATCAAAGCCATTTTTCATCAGAACCAATTAAATCACAAAAAAAAAAAAAAAAAAAAAAATCAACAAATGCAGCTGTTTTTAGTCCACCGCAGGACAAAGGTATCAGACATGTCCTTGTTCATGTATGGGGTTGGGCCAGTTTTCATCACCACACTGGCCACCTGCAGTTTGGTGAAGGTGGGAGACTTTGGTCTAAACACTCACAACAAACCAACCTAGCATAAGTGCCCTTGACTAGTACAACTTTGCTGATCATGGAGATACGTGGAACCTTTCACCATGATATATATATATATATATACACACACACACACACACACACACACACACACACACACACACACACATATATATATATATATATATATATATATATATATATATATATATATATATATATATATATATATATATATATATATATATATATGTGTGTGTGTGTGTGTGTGTGTGGTTCAAATAGAAAATGCTTTTGAATATGAACGAGGAATCATGCACCAATCACCCTTCCTTCCCTAACCTCGCCCCCCCCCCCCCACCTCCCAGCATCACCTATGATTCGGGCCCATTTACCCCGTCAAACTCGAGACGGCCTTGGTTACTTCAAGGCCTTACTTGGTCCTACCCCGTATGGAACCTCGATATAAGGACTGAAAGGTGAAATCTTTCTATATTCACAGCCGATTTTACAGCTCTTCATACGAGAGATGTATTAGATTTACTCAACTGCATATAAATATGTAGATTCTTAAAGGGTTGCACAGCGTCGTACGCGTAGGAACCACGACTCGTTTCTCATAACAACGAAACAAATTCACATTCCTTCCTGTGTTTGTTGTAAAATCCATTGTGATGTATTTTCACTCCCTGTCTGTCTGTATTTATCTGTACATCTATCTTCTTTTTACAATAAAAAGCTGACTACGAAATCTCTCGTAGAGTTAAAAAGCGAAAATCAGATTTTGTATGCGATCCAATTTCGTTCGTAGAAGTAGCTTTATCTTTATCACGCCCTCTCCCATCTTACACAAGGTGACTCCCCGATAACAACGCACCCCCCCCCCCATGAGTATGTGTCTCGACTCAGTCAGATCGGTCTCAGTGTGTCAGGCACCCTTCAGTCAGTTCTAATTGCATTTGCTGTTTACATGAAAACACATACTAATCCTGGACCAATTAAGTGCTTCCCCATCTTGTTAATTAGTTTCGATTGTGGTCACATGTTCATGAAACAAACAAGTGACCAAAGCGGATAGTTCTAAGCAGAACTAAGAGAGATTCTCCTTATCAGCAGAACTTCAATCATACGACATTGTCATTCTGAGCAGAGGCAAAAGATAGCTGACGACAATGGTAAGTCTTTGCCTGTTCAACATTGTCTTTGTGCTTACTATTATATATATATATATATATATATATATATTATATATATATATATATATATATATATATATATATATATATATATACCCTTTCTGAGTGTACATGCCTTAACGTGGTGAAAGGGTTTGCGTATCTCCATGATCAGCAAAAGGGCCACCCCAAGACGGAATAAGATTCCTTACTACAGGTTAGGTTGGTTTACTGTGAGTCATAAGACGGAAATCTTTTACCATAACCAATCCACTGTAGCCAGTGTGGTGGTGAATACTAGCCAAACCCCAGTCTTGAATTTACATGGCTGAGGCCATTGTCCTGCAGTAAACTTGAAACTGCTGCATTTGTTGTTGTAGAGTTGTGTGTACATACATACAAACGTACATTATATATATATATATATATATATATATATATATATATATATATATATATATATATATATATATATATATATATTATATATATATATATATATATATATACACACACACACACACACACACATATATATATATATATATGTATATATATATATATATATATATATATATATATATATATATATATATATATATATATGGGTGACATAGCCATGACGTCCTGATGGAAGGTTCCTTCAGTAGCTTCCTAAGGGTATATATGACTACAGTAGATATTCCCAAAGAATTAAACTAAAGGTTTCACAGAATTCTAACTTCTGGCGCGTGTACCCATAAAGTTTCCCTTTAGGATATCGTATAATAACAGGGGACGTATGCTTGACACGCCACATAGCTATCTGCACCCCACATAGCATTTACGCTTCGAGGGGGAAGTGTGGCAAGTATGGGAGGAGCCGTTACAAAACTCTCCTCCTTCGTTTCTGTTACGGTACTCGGCGACATCATATCCGGTCGCCATGTTGGATGATGCCGCCAAAACGCGCCTTCCTCATTCCTTCCGGCGTATATGCCAGCCTCCATGATACAATAAGATTGGGAGGGGCCTGACAGGCCGGACTAGAGAACCAGGGCAGGTCCATCAGGACGTCATGGCTATCTCACCCAAAAATAGATTTTTTGCTTCGCTCAAAATCCGTTTTTTGGGCTCAAGCCATGACGTCCTGATGGAAGTGTACCAGAGAATTAATGTATCGTGGATTTTTTCCCTTTGTAGTGCCTTCGACTTCTAAACAATATTCCTTTGGTCTGATGACCACAGAGACCGTGACAGATAAGCATGTACTATGTTACCGCTTCCTGCCCCCCTGGCAGGGAAGTCCTCATTTGGATGTAAGGAACATCTTGAAGTTTGCTTGACAAAGGAACTCACCTATAGCAGGAGATCTTGCCGGTCTCATGGAAAGATCAAAGAGGTAAGTACAATTGTGTTGGAACAAATTACTTTGGTCTAGATGAGTATGCATCAAGGAGAAGCAATATTACAACATAGATTATGATAATATCCAAATAATAAGGACAATAAAAATTCTCTAACAGTGTTTTTATTTCATATATTAGGGCGAAATGAGACGCACATGGAAATAAAAAATTCTATTTTATTCAATAAAATTAAGAATTAACATGAAATAAGTAAATTTCAATGAAATGCAATTTTAAAACATAGACTAAAGACATCCAAAGATGTAGGTGTGGAATCTGAAAAGGAAGAACTTGCCATTACACACAAGTTCCAGGGGAACTATAAAGTCTTTCTAGAAAGTCTTATATACACTTCATGTTAAAAACATGTGGCACACGTGTTCTTGTCCATGTTACTTCACCTTTGTAGAAGAACAGTTCTTAGTGCCACAAAGTGACACTTAAATCACTATGTTTCACCCTAGGGTCAACACAGGCACCCAATGAGTTAGAGTCCCGAATAACTCGCTGTTCTGCGCAGCACTAAGCAGCAGGTTTTAACACACTACCTGCTGCTACCACGTAACGCTTTAACTCGTGCACCTGCTTCGCATAGTGTTTGAAAAACACTCTTGAGGATTTCCAGCCCGTGAAAGATCGAAGACTTTCGAAATCCATTGCTTGGAAAAAGTTCAGGGAAGAGGCGACTTTCCTGGGATCATGACATGCGGGTGTACTGTCAGGATCCGCTCTGCGAATAAAATAGGTGATCTTCGCCCTTAGTGGTTTGAGTGACAAATCAGATCCCGATGTTTCTCGTTTAAAGAGCTGTCCTCTGCCGAAGTCTGAAGCTCTACGAAGATAGACCTTTAGACTCTCCACTGGGCATAGAGAGACATCTTCCTTCAGAGGGCAGATTCTCCAGGGGCCCCACCTTTTGGTGGGAAGCTCATTCTTGGCGAGAAACGCTGGGTCAGGGAAGAGGGCAAGTTCACCTGTCTCGGCGAACTGTATCTGCCCCTCTTCTCTAGATAAGGCCACAATTTCACTGACTCGGGCTCCCGAGGCAAGAGCAAAAAGGAAAATAACTTTTTGAGTCAAATCTTTCAAAGGGCAAGACTCATTGTCCAGACTGGAGGCAAAATGGAGCACCTTTTCAAGAGACCAGGAGATGGGTCTCGGTGGGGGTGCAGGACGGAGTCTAGCACATGCCTTTGGCAGCTTGTTAAAGATGTCGTTAGACAGGTCTATCTGGAAGGCATAAAGTAATGGTCTTGTCAAGGCCGATTTGCAAGTGGAAATCGTGTTGGCTGCCAAGCCTTGTCCATGAAGGTGAATGAAGAAGGACAGACAAAAGTCTAGAGAGATTTCTGTACGATTTTTAGCCTTGACGAAGGACACCCATTTCTTCCAGGATGACTCGTATTGCCTTCTGGTAGACTTTGTTTTGTATTCCTCTAGGAAGTCTAAACATTTCTTCGAGATCCCAAACCTCTTCTTCATGGATAGGGAGAGAAAATCATGAGATGAAGGTCTCGGGTTGTCTTTGATGAAGCGAAGACAGTCGACTTCTGAACCTGCTGGGAGAGAACTGGGTCCAGCAGAGGAATCAGCTTAGGTTGTAACTCCAAGATTAGAGGGAACCAGTTGCTCCGGGGCCACTTGGGTGCCACTAGGGCTGCTGTTCCTTTGAAGGTTCTCAGTTTGGTGAGGACTTTCAGCAGAAGGTTGGGTGGAGGGAACAGGTAAATCTTGGACCATCTGTTCCAATCCAGGGACATGGCGTCCACCGCTTCCGCTCTGGGGTCCTCGTATGGGGCCGTGTAAAGAGGAAGTTGTTTGTTGTCTCTCGTCGCGAAGAGGTTGATCTGCAGTTCCGGGACTTGACGGGAGATGAAGGAGAATGAGTCTGTGTCTAGGGACCATTCCGACTCTATTGGGGTTGTCCTCGATAGAGCGTCCGCCATCACATTGCGGAATCCTTGTAGGTGAACTGCTGAGAGGTGCCATCTTTTCTTGTCCGCTAGGCAGAAGATGGGCAGTAACACTTGGTTGAGTTGGGGCGATCTTGAGCCTTGACGGTTGAGACATCTGACCACAATGGCTCTGTCCAGAGTTAGACGGATGTGGATTGAGGGACGTGGAGACAGTTTCTTCAGAGTAAGAAGTACCGCCATGGCCTCCAAGATGTTGATGTGAAACGTCTTGAATAGGGGAGACCATGTTCCTTGAACTTGTCGTTGATGGGAGTGACCCCCCCCCCCATCCTTCTAGCGAAGCATCCGTGTGGATAACGACCGATGGAGGCGGTGGTTGAAGGGGAACTGATCTTCTCAGGTTCTTCGCCTCCAACCATGGTTTTAGGAGTGAGCGAAGCCTGGTTGGTAGAGGTCTCTTGAGATCTCTTCGAGCAATGGATGCGTATCTTCTCCAGACTCCCGATGCACTGGGTCTGTCACTGAGGCAAACTGGAGGGAGCTGAGCACCTGTTCCTGTTGTCGTCTTGAAATCCGTTTGGATTTTAGGAGTCTCTTGACAGATCCCGCTATTTCCTTCCTTTTCTTCAGAGGGATGGAAAGACGGTGTGACTGAAGGTTCCAATGGATTCCCAGCCATTGGAACTTCTGAGCTGGAGACAGTCGAGACTTTTTGGTGTTGATTTTGAAACCCAGATGTTCCAGGAACTGGGTCACCTTTCTGGAAGCACGCGAGCATTCTTCTGAGGATGCTGCCCAAACCAGCCAGTCGTCTAGGTAAGCCATCACCTGGATGCCTTGTAGGCGTAGCTGTTGGACGATCGTGTCTGCGAGCTTCGTGAAGATCCTTGGAGCTATGTTGAGTCCGAAGGGCATGGCCCTGAAGGTGTACTGCCTTCTTTGAAGCTTGAATCCTAGGTAGGAGGAAGCCTGGTGATTCATTGGAATGTGCTAGTAGGCGTCCGCCAAGACTATTGAGACTGTGTATGCCTTGCGGGGTAGTAGGGCTCTTATATTGTGAAGAGTCAGCATCTTGAATTTGTTGTTCGCTATGAACTTGTTGAGATGGGACAAGACCAGAATGACTCGGAGTTTGTTGGAGTCTTTCTTGGGAACACAGAATAGTCTTCCCTGGAACCTGGTGGACTTTACCCTCTTGATCACCTTCTTGTTCAAGAGTTCTAGGATGTATTCTTCCAAGACAGGGGTGGAGTGTTGGAAGAATTGGTGGAAGGTTGGAGGTGGTGTTACCCAGCTCCACCCTAGTCCATTCTAGATGATGCTGTGAGCCCAAGGATCGAAGGTCCAACGATCCTGAAATTGGCGGAGTCTTCCTCCCACCGGAAGCATTTCATTGCTTCTGGTTTCCCGAGGGTTTTCCTACTCGGCCGCCTGTTCCCCTTCCTCCTCTCCCTCTAGATGGACGTCGAGAGGAGTCTTTGCCGGAGCCTCTACCTTTGGGGCGAAAGGTAGTAGACTGCCTTTCGTAGGCTGGTGTAAAGACTGGTGACTGAGCCACCACTGGCTGAGGGACCAGCTGAAAGGTCTGTTGTGGCTGAGCCACCAACTGGGGAGTAGCGAGTGCCGGAAACTGGCATTTAGCCTGACGCTGCTGGTGTTGGGGCTTGTTCGACTTCTTAGGTTTGGGGCCCTCATCCTGAGAAGATTTCCTCTTTCTTGACATGCCCCACTTGTTGAGAAGGTTTCGGTTCTCGGTGGCGGCTTTGTCAACGATCTCCTTCACGAGGTCTTCAGGAAAGAGGTTTTTCTCCCAAATGTTGGAGGAAATCAGTTTCCGGGGTTCGTGTTTGACGGTGGCATCCGCAAACACGAATTCTCTACAGGCTCTCCGGGCCTTGATGAAGCTATAGAAGTCCTTCGTCAAGGTGGCAAGGTTGGACTTAGCAAGAACCATGTAGAAGTCTGGGACCCGAGTGTACCCAGCCATTGTCTCAAGCTGCACTTGGTGAGACAGGGAGGCAGCTAGCCTCTCTTTTGTGTCTTGCTCCCGACGCAGAAGGTACTCGGTAAGCTTGGGGAGGTTCTCGTTAAACTGCCGTTCCGCGACGTCAGCCTCCAACTTTCCTACCGAGAAAGTTAACTGGATGTCTTTCCAGATCTTGTCGTCGGGAGGGAGGGCGAGGGAGAGGGGTCTACATTCCTCCAATGTAGGGCAGGGTTTCCCTTCCTCCACTGCCTTCAACACTGCCAGCAAGGACTTTTCAGCAAAAACGAAGACCATGGTGGCAGGAGCAAGAAAGGATGGGTGTTTCTTGCTTAGGGCCGGCACCTTGGAGTTGGTGTAGCCCTTGCTCTTGAGGCAGCCAGCCAGAATAGCTTGAGCCTTAGCATGGTCAAAGACAATGACCTCTTTAGGCTCGGTCTCCTCCTTGGAGACTGGCTCGGACTTGAGACGGATGTAACAGTCCGGGTAAGCTTCGAAACTAGGCCAGAACTCCACCTCTTCAAGGGGGACGGCACATAGTTTATCATTAATGAAGATCTGTGCGCTCGTGATGGACATGTGTTCTGCATGCCTACAAGGGTTGGTCACCGGCCAGAGGGGAAGATCCTTAACACTGATCTTCTTCGTCGTTTGTTTCGACAGACGGAGGATCTCCCTCTTAAGGTCCGCATGTCCCTGACGGAACCTCTCATCCAGGAGTGCCACCAAGGCTTGGAGGCTATCCTGGGTGCCCACCACTGCAGGTATAGGATTGGCGGAAGTAGAGGGGATGGGTTCCGATACAGCAATGGAAGAAACAGAGGGGGCGCGGGCGACCTCGACCTCGGAGTCGGGAATCTCCACAGGCTCCTCCTCTTCTTGACCGTCGGCCATCAGGGTCCTTTCGGTGGTGACCGACACTTCAGACATTCTCTCCACTTCATCAAGATGACAGTCTTGGAGTGCGTCCGAAACGTCCGGTTCGACCGTCAGTTGGACGCAGGGGATCTCAGCCTTGAGAATGACGGCATCCGCAGACGCCTTTGGGAAGAGCAAAGCTCTCATTTTCTCATTTGGGAGATAGGGCCCTGTAGCGTTCTTTTGGAAACCACGCACCCATTTGCGCAGTTTCTCTCGGGCGACGTCCCTGGCCTCCACTAATGGGGGGTCGTCGAACGCCTCATGGAGCAGGTTCTTGCAGACAGTGCAAACCTGCGGGTCCCAGTAGCGAAGATTCCCTTGGGAGATGGAGAAGCTGGCGTGGGTTTGGCACGCCAGGTGGCCGTAGAAATCAGGGCGCCGAACGCTGCAGAAGGCGCTCTCACACCGT
>NC_090746.1:62920947-62923447 GCF_036898095.1 Palaemon carinicauda | reverse complement strand
TTTGCACTATTTTCCTTTTGCAGACTCCCAATGTCCTGGAATGTAAAATTTGCACTATTTTCCTTTTGCAGACTCCCAATGTCCTGGAATGTAACATTTGCACTATTTTCCTTTTGCAGACTCCCAATGTCCTGGAATGTAACATTTGCACTATTTTCCTTTTGCAGACTCCCAATATCTTGGAATGTAAAATTTGCACCATTTTCCTTTTGCAGACTTTCAATGTCCTGGAATGTGACATTTGCACCATTTTCCTTTTGCAGAATTCCAATGTCCTGGAATGCAACATTTGCACTATTTTCCTTTTGCAGGCTCCCAATGTCTTGGAATGAAACATTTGCAATATTTTCCTTTTGCAGAATTCCAATGTCTTGGAATGTAAAATTTGCACCATTTTCCTTTTGCAGACTTCCAATGTCCTGGGATGTAAAATTTGCACCATTTTCCTTTTGCAGACTTCCAATGTCCTGGAATGTAAAATTTGCACCATTTTCCTTTTGCAGACTTCCAATGTCCTGGGATGTAAAATTTGCACCATTTTCCTTTTGCAGACTTCCAATGTCCTGGAATGTAAAATTTGCACCATTTTCCTTTTGCAGACTTCCAATGTCCTGGAATGTAAAATTTGCACTATTTTCCTTTTGCAGACTTTCAATGTCCTGGAATGTAAAATTTGCACTTTTTTCCTTTTGCAGACTCCCAATGTCCTGGAATGTAAAATTTGCACCATTTTCCTTTTGCAGACTCCCAATGTCCTGTAATGTAAAATTTGCACTATTTTCCTTTTGCAGACTCCCAATGTCCTGGAATGTAAAATTTGCACTATTTTCCTTTTGCAGAATTTCAATGTCCTGGAATGTAAAATTTGCACTATTTTCCTTTTGCAGACTCCCAATGTCCTGGAATGTAAAATTTGCTCTATTTTCCTTTTGCAGACTTCCAATGCCCTGGAATGTAAAATTTGCACTATTTTCCTTTTGCAGACTTCCAATGTCCTGGAATGTGACATTTGCACTATTTTCCTTTTGCAGACTCCCAATGTCCTGGAATGTAAAATTTGCACTATTTTCCTTTTGCAGACTTCCAATGTCCTGGAATGTAGCATTTGCACCATTTTCCTTTTGCAGACTTCCAATATCCTGGAATGTGACATTTGCACTATTTTCCTTTTGCAGACTTCCAATATCCTGGAATGAAAAATTTGCATTATTTTCCTTTTGCAAACTTCCAATGTCCTGGAATGTAACATTTGCACTAATTTCCCTTTGCAAACTTCCAATATCATGGAATGTAAAATTTGCATTATTTTCCTTTTGCAGACTTCCAATGTCCTGGAATGTGACATTTGCACTATTTTCCTTTTGTAAACTTCCAGTGTCCTGGAATGTAACATTGGCACTATTTTCCTTTTGCACGCTTCCGATATCCTGGAATGTGACATTTGCACTATTTTCCTTTTGTAAACTTCCAGTGTCCTGGAATGTAACATTGGCACTATTTTCCTTTGTACGCTTCCAATATCCTGGAATGTAACATTTGCATCATTTTCCTTTAGCAGACTTTCAATGTCCTGGAATGTAAAATTTGCACTATTTTCCTTTTGCAGAGTTCCAATATCCTGGAATGTGACATCTGCTGCAATGCATTCAGCAAAGAATATTGCCCCAGATTGTTGCCATGTTCTCACACGCTATGTGGCCATTGCATCGATGGAATTATTGCAACGAATAGGAAATTTTGTCCATCCTGCAGGAAAGAATTCGCAGCTACTTCGGCCGAAGATTTGACCGTTAACAGAATTTTCTTGGACTTGATTATCCAGCTGTCCTCCAAGCCCAAAGTATCCAATGCGTCCTCTTCCCGTGAACCTAAGGCGTCCATACAAGGACGTGAACCTAAGGCGTCCATACAAGGACGTGAACCTAAGGCCTCCATACAAAGTTTCAATGAGGGTTTTCGTAAGAATTGTATCAAAAAAGGTATCAAAGACTATGAGGAAACTAAGGCCCAAGTTGGAGATACCATTGAAACCTACAGAGACATGAAATTTCTTATTCAAGAAGCTGATAAAGACATTGATGGATTGATGGAGAAGCTAAAAGGGATTAAAATGTCGCATTCTGAAATGCTGAGCAATATTGATCAAAATATAGAACTGATGGAGAATGCATTGGATCTCGCATTTCAAAGTAAAATAAAACTGGAAAACCTTGATGCTCAACTGGCTTCCTCTGCAGACTTCACCTCAGCTGGGCCTGTTATTGATGAAGCAGAAACCGTATTTAATGAAATACAGGAAAAGATACGGGAAACTCAGGATCTTCTGAAATGCAAACGAGATGCAGATATTGGCAAGGTTAGTTCTCTCTCTCTCTCTCTCTCTCTCTCTCTCTCTCTCTCTCTCTCTCTCTCTCTCTCTCTCTCTCTCTCTCTCTCTCTCTCTTTAAATGTAGACATTCTGAACTACTTTTAATTCACTCATCTTTTAGCCAAAGACATT
>NC_090746.1:62903447-62915947 GCF_036898095.1 Palaemon carinicauda | reverse complement strand
GGACACACTATAGGTACTGAGAGAGTGAGGGAGGCACCTTGGCTCTTCCACAGGAGGTCTGCTTCTCTACTGCTGCTATGCAGCCCAGGGTGGTACATATATAAGACTTAGCTACTTCTAGAATATTTCAGGTCCGAGATCTGGAAGCGTGGCGGTTGGCCTAAGGGCATAAGGCTGCCAAAGATTACTCTCACAGACGCGTACCTGTGCAACAGGGAGACGAGCTCTCTCTCTCTCTCAGCTAGCTCCGCCTACCTTTGTCCTCGAAATAATAAAGGAAAAAAGATGAACCTAACACTGTGGCCCTTGAGAACCTTCAATAGTACATGGCATATAAGAATTGCGTAATCTATCACAACTTGTGTTGAAATATGTGAATAGTTACAAAATTATGCAGCGTGCATCTGAAAACAAGCTCCTGTCATTGACTTCGGCGGATGTTAGCAATTTTAGACTTACCATGACGATACTTTATAATATATTTATTTGTTAACATTACTTATTGACAAATCCTATATCTTGGATAGAAATTTAGGTTAGTAAATAAGTTTTGATTCTCATTACTTGGAAATTATTTGAGAACAATGAAGATGTACGGACAAAAATACTTCCGACCAATCAGGTATTAGGAAACTTTCCGAGCTAAAAGGAACCTTTGCGAGTGGGTGAAAAAATGCACCGCTAAAAAATTTATTATAGTAATATGTGAATGCTGTCCTTTATCGATCTACAGGACAAAGTAAAAGAATTTCAGGTGTGCTAAAATGTAAGCTTTTAATTTTCATCAAACCAGTTAACTACACTCTGTTTTCTATGTCCAGTTAGACAAAAAAACAATATATATAAGGAATGCCACGGGTAATAACAGTCAAAATAAATCTGTGGGATTCTCTTGGGTAACAAATAGTAAATTAAATTTGCTTATTACATAATTTTAAAGTTGCTAGATATCAGCAACTTTCGCCACTTGATTCCTATTTTTTTTCTTTTTCAAATTGTAAAATATCTGTTACCACCAGCTGTGCTTTCATTTTTATTGTTTTTAGGTTCAAATAAACAGGTGCATTATTTAACCTGTCTTTGAAGGATAAAGGTCTTGATAAAAGTTTAAAGGTATCTGGTCTCAGTACCAGTTTCATCAGAATATATTCACCAGAATGTCAGCCGGACAAGCCCAACCACAGCAGTGGCCTCCCCACTAAACAGCTTAAACTCACGGTACCCGGCTGGGATCGATCTGCTGTCGTGCGAATGCTAGGCAAACACGATACCACTGTACTAACCAGGATGACTTTCATTTTGTTTATTTATTTATTTATTTATTCTTCAGGATTTTATTGATAACGTAGATTTCCCTACACAGAATAGATAATATGTTATGCTCTTGTCAATTTGTTCCGAATACACCAAAGCCAAACAAAACTGTGTTTGTTTGCGATGACCAATACAAACATATTGTTTTTTTTTTGTGGTCTTTATTTAACATAGACTTAAGTTCTGTCATCCAATTTTCTCTTTGGAAGAAAATATTAATTACATTACAGACGGTGAGATTTAGAAAGATGAGAATGCGACACCGAGATTCATTTCCCTTTAGTCTTTGTATATATATATATATATATATATATATATATATATATATATATATATATATATATATATATATATATATATATATATTGGATAAAGTTTCTTTTATCACTCAAGGATTCTTTGCACTCTACAGGACTTACAATATAGCTTTGTCATATACATTCTTAATATATTCAGCATATCACACAGCGTATTTCGAGGTAATTGTCAAGAAGCACTTAAAAAACGAAAAAGTCTTCAACTTCTTGAAAGCCTATAAAGTCATCAGTCTTTCGGATGTCTTGTGCGAGCTTGTTATATAGTCTTGGGGCCGCATATCTTTAAGCTCTAGAACCTACAGTACAGTACTAGACACCTCTTGGCTCCAATAACTTTAAACCATCTTTAACTATGCTCTTGTCAACACGATTCGTTGGCTGCACGATGTGTAGCAATCCTCCTAGATATTTTGGACGTCCATATCCGATACCTTGACAAGGCATTGCACACACGTTAAACTCTATTCTATGCTATAGTCTTGGCAATCCCTCAGGGAGAGGGATGAAAGTATTCCATGAAAATCGCACTTCGCCTCAATCACTATTCGCTCGTAAGCACCACACTCCAGTAAATGACGCAGAAGATGCCAAAGAGCACCAGGTAAAAAACGCGAGAATTATCCAACAAATTACACTGATAAACATGGCCATTGCTTGCCTTGGGTCTCAGGGCTTTTCTCTCCCTTGTTATTTCCAAGTTCGGATTATTTTGCAGGGTCTCTTGGCCCGGGGGAATTCGGATTGATTTTACCTCTTTGTTGCCTCGTTTTACGACTTCCCTTCCTTCCTTCCGGCAAGAGGCCGCTAAGCAAGGACGTCTAATTTTCAGGTTTACGAACACGTGCAGAATGACCTGAAATGAAAGGAACCTTATGATTAAAGCGAAAGGTTGAGACTATGATTCCTTGATTTCAAGCTTCTATCAAAACATGATTGATTTGACTTTCATAGCATCCCGACATTTCAGAGCACACAGGCCTACCTGAGAGAATATGAAAGTGATGGAGAAGAAGCACCAGACATCGATGGCCTTCGTGTACGAGGTCCTAGGCAGGTCATCGGAGATCTGTTGGTAGAGGGCGTACAGGACCAAGAGAGTGGTCAGGGCCATCATGACCCTGAGGTCGCAGTTCTCCTTCTTGCAGAAGAGGGAAGCGTAGCTTATGATCATAAGCATTATGGTTGGCAAGTAAGCGGACGTCAGGTAGTAGCCGTATCTCCTACTGAAGGTTATGTCGACAACGATGAGGCTGTAATCTTCGGTAGTTGCCTTCTGGATGGTTACGCCCTTGACAATATACTCTGCTAATAGTTCCTGCAAAGAAAGAATGTTGATGCTCTAACTGAGAGGGACACTCCTAAATCAAACCATTGTTCTATAGTCTTGGGTAATGCCATAGCCTCTGTACCATGGTCTTCCATTGTCTTGGGGTAGAGTTCTCTTGATTGAGGGTACACTCGTGGACTCTATTCTATCTTATTTCTATTCCTCTTATTATTTCGGATGTTTTTATAGTTTATATATAATAGATTTATTTTAATGTTATTATTCTTAAACGTTTGTAGTATATTTCCTTATTTCCTTTCCTCACTGACCTATTTTCCCTGTTGGAGCTTTTGGCCTTATAGCATTCTCCTTTTCCAACCAGGGTTGTTGCTTAGCAAGTAATAATAATAATAATAATAATAATAATAATAATAATAATAATAATAATAATTGTAAGTGTTTTTTGGACACCGTAGACCCATCACCAAAATCACACCTACGTAAGAGTATTAATATTAGTAGCTAAGCTACAACCATAGTTGAAAAAGAACGATGCTATAAGCCCAAGTACTCCCATAGGGAAAAATAGCCCAGTAAAGAACAGAAATAAATGAACACTAGAGAAGTAATAAATAATTAGAATGAACAGTCTAAGAACAGTAATAACATTAAAATACATCTTTCATACATAAACTAAGGTCAAACTTGAAAATACAAGCGGAAGAAAAATAAGGTAGTGTGCCAGAGTGTACCCTCAAGCAGGAGAACAGGGTTGCGGTGGCCAATGTGGTAACGTCCCTGACTGGTGAACGCCAGACTGGGGTTGGAGTCCTGCTCAAACTCGTTAGTTTATTTGGTCGCTGCAACCTCTCCATCCTTGTGAGCTAAGGATGGGGGTTTGAGGAAGCCTGAAGGTCTATCTGCTAAGCCATCAGCAGCCATTGCCTGGCCCTCCTTGGTCCTAGTTTAGGTGGAGATGGGGCTTGGGCGCTAATCATACGATTATATGTGGTCAGTCTCTAGGGCATTGTCCTATTCGATAGGGTGGGTGGCTAGGGGGCTTGGGCGCTGATCATACGTATATACGAGTATGGCTCCAATAGGGAAAAATGGCCCCGTGAGGAAAGGAAATAAGGAAATAAATAAATGATGAGAACAAATTAACAATAAATCATCCTAAAACGAGTAACAACGTCAAAACAGATATGTCATAAACTATAAAAAGACTTACGTCAACAGGGAAAATAGCCCAGTGAGGAAAGGCAACAAGGAAAAATAAAATATCTTAAGAAGAGTAACACCATCAAAATAAATATCTCTTATATAAACTATAAAACACTTTAACAAAACCAGAGGAAGATAAATTAGATAGAATAGTGTGCCCGACTGTATCCTCAAGCAAGAGAACTCTACCCCAATACAGTGGAAGACCATGATACGAATACATAGTCTTTTGAGGAAAATAATAACTAGATTCTTTGATGAAAAGCTGCAGTATTTTCTTTTGTAGATAAGAGAGAAAGTCGTCGACCATTTTTGTATTACTTAACACACACCTCGAAACCAAATATACTCCATTATTATTATTATTATTATTATTATTATTATTATTATTATTATTAATAGAATAGTGCACCCAAGTGTACCCTGAAGTAAGAGAACCCTAACCAAGACAGTGAAAGACCACGGTACAGAGGCTATGACACTACCCAAGACTAGAGAACAATGGTTTGATTTTGGAGTGTCCTTCTCCTAGAAGAGCTGCTTACCATAGCTTAAGTCTCTCTTTTACCCTTACCTAGAGGAAAGTGGCCACTGGACAATTACAATGCAATAGTTAACACTGTGAGAAAAGAAGAATTGTTTGGTAATTGTTTGCCCGAGTGTACCTTCAAGCAAGAGAACTCTAACCCGAGACAGTGAAAGACCACGGTACAGAGGCTATGACACTACCCAAGACTAGAGAACAATGGTTTGATTTTGGAGGAGTGTCCTCCTAGAAGAGCTGCTTACCATAGCTACAGTCTCTCTTTTACCCTTACCTAGAGGAAAGTGGCCACTGGACAATTACAATGCAATAGTTAACCCCTTGAGAGGAGAAGAATTGTTTGGTAATTGTATACCCGAGTGTACTTTCAAGCAAGAGAACTCTAACCCAAGACAGTGAAAGACCACGGTACAGAGGCTATGACACTACACAAGACTAGAGGACAATGGTTTGATTTTGGAGGAATGTCCTTCTCCTAGAAGAGCAGCTTACCATAGCTTCAGTCTCTCTTTTACCCTTACCTAGAGGAAAGTGGCCACTGGACAATTACAATGCAATAGTTAACCCCTTGAGAAAAGAAGAATTGTTTGGTAATTGTTTGCCCGAGTGTACCTTCAAGCAAGAGAACTCTAACCCAAGACAGTGAAAGACCACGGTACAGAGGCTATGACACTACACAAGACTAGAGGACAATGGTTTGATTTTGGAGGAATGTCCTTCTCCTAGAAGAGCAGCTTACCATAGCTAAAGAATCTCTTCAAACCCTTCACTATAGAATTCTTTTCCCTCCCCAAGAGAAGATGGACTCACCTTTCCAAGGTAAGAGGTGGACAAATCATTCCATTCCATGAACTCCCTGGCAGAAGAAAACCTGACGAGGAGTTGGCAATGCTGGTTGTCGAAAGGGAAGTTCCTCATGTCCATGGTGCAGCTGAAGGGGGCGTTGTACCTCTGCGTCAGTTCCATCGAGTTCGTCGACCCTTCGTAGACCTCATCTGGAGGATGTTCGGAGAAGTTTTCGGGGTAGATTAATGTCTTTGAAAAGTAAGTTATATTATTGTTATTGTTGTTGTTATTCTTGTTATCATTATCATTATTGTTATTTTTATTGTTATTGTTGTTATCACCATCATCATCATTATCATTATTGTTATTGTTATTTTTATTGTTATTGTTGTTATCACCATTATCCTTGTTATTATTATTATTATTATTATTATTATTATTATTATTATTATTAGTAGTAGTAGTAGTAGTAGTAGTAGTAGTATTATTAGCTAAGCTACAACCCTACTTGGAAAAGCACGATGCTATATAAGCGCAGGGGCTCCAACAGGGAAAAATAGCCCAGTGAGGAAAGGGAACAAGGAAAAAATAAACTAAAAAAATTAATGAACAATTCAAATAGAATATTTCATGAACAGTATCAACATTGAATTTTATCTTTCATATGTAAGATATAAAAAAAATAACCAAGATAAGATGAAATAAGATAGAATAGTGTGCCCGAGTGTACCCTCAAGCAAACTACTGTATATCATTAAGGTTAACCAAAACTTCTTGTCTAAAAGATAAACTGGTTCTTTAGATATGACAGGTTATTATATTTCAATTTTTTCAAACGAGTATCATTCCAACTATAGCAGGTTGATCAATCTGAGGCTGTACCATCAATATAAATGTTTACGGTAAATTTTTAAATAGTGAAAAAACTTGAGTTGGGTATTATTATTATTAGAAGCTAAGCTATAACTCTAGTTTGAAAAAAAAAAAAGCAAGATGCTATAAGCCCAAAGGCTCCAACAGAGAAAAATAGCTCAGTACGGAAAGTAAACAAGGAAATGAATATATTACAAGAGAAGTTACACAAGAAAAATAAAATATTTTAAGAAAAGTAACAACATTAAATTAGATCTTTCATATTTAAACTACAAAAACTTAAAATAACAAGAGGAAGATAAATAAGATAGAACAGCGTGCCAGGGTGTACTCTCAAGCAAGAGAACTCTAATCCAAGCCAGTGGAAGGCCAGGGTACAGAGGCTATGGCACAAGCCAAGACTAGAGAGCAATGGTTTGATTTTGGAGTGTCCTCCTCCTAGAAGAGCTGCTTACCATAGCTAAAGAGTCTCTACTACCCTTACCAAGAGGAAGGTACCTAGCCAATGAACAATTACAGTGCATTAAATATCCCCTCGAGTGAAGAATTCTTTGGTAATCTTAGCGTTTTCAGGTGTATAAGGACAGGGGAGAATGTGTAAAGAACAGGCCAGACTATTCGGTGTATGTGTAAGCAAAGACAGAATGAGCGGTAACCAGAGAGAGGGCTCCAATGAAGTACTGTCTGGCCAGTCAGAGGACCCAATAACTCTCTAGCAGTAGTATCCCAACGGGTGGCTGATGCCCTGGCCAACCTACTACCTTCCAGTATGAAAGCCGAGATTCAATAAGTAGGCCATGGCAGTCTTGCCAACATAAAGTCAGTGAAGAGAACATGATACGAAATAGGCCATTCAAGTTGTCTTTGTTTTGGGCTATTAATATATACATTAACTGCACTACTTCCTCAGCCTTTCCAGGTCAGTGTTGATATTAGCAACTGCTCCCATTCTTACGCCATATGTAAATAATAAACACTAAAAGTTAAAACGAGAAGTAAAAGTCTATTGATAAGGTTCAAGTATGGTGCAAAACTTGGCAATACTGGTTACATGAAAACTTCATGACAGAAGTAAACAAAAATTGTGGTACAGAAGTTAAACTTTATTACGGGTATAAACGAAAACAGGCATACATACGAGTCTCTCTCTCTCTCTCTCTCTCTCTCTCTCTCTCTCTCTCTCTCTCTCTCACCTCTATATATCCTGGAAGGGTCGTCCTCCTCCGGGCCAGATAGTCTCACAATGTTCACCAGGGGATCGGTGGTGAAGGTCTTGGGAAACTCGGCGTTAAGAAGCTCAACTCGGGGAACCCACACGCTGTTAGGCTGAAAACAAAATAAGAAAGTTCTCTTACCTCAATTATCATCACCATTACAAGCTAAGCTACAGCCCTAGTTGGAAAAGCAAGATGCTAGAAGCTCAAGGGCTCCACCTATAAAAAGAAATTGAAAAAACAAGAGAAAGAGAAATAAGATGGAACGACGTGCCCAAGTGTACCCTCAAGCAAAACGACTCTAATCCAAAACAGTGGAAGACCAAGGTACAAACGCTATGACACTACCCAAGACTAGAGAACAAAGGTTTGATTTTGGGGTGTCCTTCTCCTAGAAGAGCTGCTTACCATAGCTAGAGAGTCTCTTCTACCCTTACCAAGAGGAAGGTAGCCACTGAACAATTACATTGCAGTAGTTAACACCTTCAGCGAAGAAGAATTGTTTGGTAATCTCAGTTTTGTCAGGTGTATAAGGACAGAGGAGAAGGTGGAAAGAATAGGCCTGACTATTCGGTGTATTGATAAACCAAGGAAAAATAACCTGTAACCTGAGAGAACCCAATGTAGTGGTGTCTGGTCAGTCAAAGGACGCAGTTACTCTCTAGCGGTAGTATCTCAACGGGTGGCTGGTGCCCTGGCCAACGTACTACCTACAAGATTTCTAAGGTTGTGCGATATACTGCATATATATATATATATATATATATATATATATATATATATATATATATATATATATATATATATATATATATATATATATATATATATATATATACGCACACCTTTTAAAATCTCCCCATAACATATTTTCTGTTATGCTTTCACAACAAAATTCACATTATATTGGTGATGATTTTGTCACAAGCCTCTTATTGCTCTATCTATACCATTATTATTATTATTATTATTATTATTATTATTATTATTATTATTATTATTATTATTATTATTATTATTATTATTAATTGGAAAAACAGGCTGCTATAATCCCAAGGGCTACAATTGGGAAAGCAATCCAGTAAGGAAAAGAAATTAAGAAATAACGAAGAAGACACACAACACACATACACATACACACACACACACACACACACACATATATATATATATATATATATATATATATATATATATATATATATATATATATATATATATATATATATGTATTCATATGTTCAATCTTTCATATGCAGTTGCCCTTGAAGTGGGTTCTGTATGTTGGTAGCTGCAACCGTGATATCAAAATTATGAACATGATAGCAATGATTATGACAAAGACAACATCATGTTATCATATCTGATGCTATTACTAACATTATTCACAAGAGTTGAGATACTACCACTAGAGAGTTATGAGGTCCTTTGACTGGCCAGACATTACTACATTGGATCCTTCTCTCTGGTTAAGGTTCATTTTCCTTTTGCCTACACACACACAATTGTCTGGCCTATCCTTTACACATTCTCCTCTGTCCTCATACACCTGAAAACACTGAGATTACCAAACAATTCTTCCTTACCCAAGGGGTTACTGCACTGTAATTGTTCATTGACCACTTTCCTCTTGGTAAGGGTAGAAGAGACTCTTAATCTGTGGTGAGCAGCTCTTCTAGGAGGAAATTCAAAATCAAACCATTGTGCTCTATTCTTGGGTAATGCCATAGCCTCTGTACCATGGGCTTCCACTCTCTTGGGTTAGAGTTCTCTTGCTTAAGGGTACACTCTGGCACACTATTCTATCTTCCAGTATTTCTCTTCCTCTTGTTTTGTTAAAGTTTTTATAGTTTATATAGGAGATATTTAGTTTAATGTTACTGTTCGTAAAATATTTTATTTGTCCTTGTTTCCTTTCCTTAGTGGGCTATTTTCCCTGTTGAAGCCCCTGGGCTTATAGCTTCCCGCTTTTCCAACTAGGGTTTTAGCTTAGCAATTAATAATAATAATAATGATAATAATATTAATAATAATAATAATAATAATATGCATTACATATTTTCTCTCTCTCTCTCTCTCTCTCTCTCTCTCTCTCTCTCTCTCTCTCTCTCTCTCTCTCTCTCTCTCTCTCTCTCTCTCTCTCCTACCTCTATATAATTTAGATCACTCAAAGGGCTGAGGTTCTTGTACCGAAGCCGAGCGTCAGACCATCTCATCCTCATTGTGAAATCGACTTTCAATTTCATGTCTCGAATGTTGATCTGCAATAAAAAAAAAAAAATCTTATGTGATATGAAGTATCAATCAAATGACATTTTACTTAATTCGATAATATTTATGACGAAAAAGGGTACTTACGGATAAATAATATGGAGTCATCAATTTTTTTTTCATATATTTGGGGTGTTTTGGACTTTTCAATTTGTTACTGGAGAGTGTTATTAATCAGGTATGATAATAGACCTCAGGGTTTGACGCAGCAATTGGAAAGAATTCTCGTACATGCATCTAAATCATTGAGATTGTTGCATTGTGTGGAATTCTCACTCGATTATGCTGACACAGCAGATTCTACTAAATGTTGGTGTCACTGTGACCTCTATGAATAGTGATGAGAGAACAAAATCAAGAAGGGAAGATCTTGATTGATTGATTTCATGTTTTTTTTTTTTTTGGCATCCTGACATCTAAGGTCATTGACGCCGAGGAAGATCTTGAGAAATGACACTGGTTGGGTTAGGCCACTCCCCCCCCCCCCTCTCTCTCTCTCTCTCTCTCTCTCTCTCTCTCTCTCAAATTTTGACATTCCAGTCCTTATTAATTTCCTAGCTTCAAGACAAATGCCATTTTTTTTGCTTCAGGACAGAGACATAACACTGATTGGCTTGAGTCTCTCTCTCTCTCTCTCTCTCTCTCTCTCTCTCTCTCTCTCAAATTTTGACATTCCAATCCTTATTAATTTCGTAGCTTCAAGACAAATGCCATTTTTTTTTGCTTCGGGAGAGAGACATATAACACTGATTGGCTTTAGTCTCTCTCTCTCTCTCTCTCTCTCTCTCTCTCTCTCTCTCTAAAATTTTGACATTCCAATCCTTATTAATTTCGTAGCTTCAAGACAAATGCCATTTTTTTTTGCTTCGGGAGAGAGACATATAACACTGATTGGCTTTAGTCTCTCTCTCTCTCTCTCTCTCTCTCTCTCTCTCTCTCTCTAAAATTTTGACATTCCAATCCTTATTAATTTCGTAGCTTCAAGACAAATGCCATTTTTTTTTGCTTCGGGAGAGAGACATATAACACTGATTGGCTTTAGTCTCTCTCTCTCTCTCTCTCTCTCTCTCTCTCTCTCTCTCTCTAAAATTTTGACATTCCAATCCTTATTAATTTCGTAGCTTCAAGACAAATGCCATTTTTTTTTTGCTTCGGGAGAGAGACATATAACACTGATTGGCTTTAGTCTCTCTCTCTCTCTCTCTCTCTCTCTCTCTCTCTCTCTCTCTCTCAAATTTTGACATTCCAATCCTTATTAATTTCCTAGCTTCAAGACAAATGCCATTTTTTTTTGCTTCGGGAGAGAGACATAACACTGATTGGCTTTAGTCTCTCTCTCTCTCTCTCTCTCTCTCTCTCTCTCTCTCTCTCTCTCCGTATCATTATTATATGTAGATTTTATAGGCATTAATTTTTTCATCCATTTCCTGCTATTGTACTGTAATTACCACTGCTAATATATCTTATCTATCTAACGACGTATTTCAGTAATAATTTTAGACTTGTACCATTTTACGGAATATTTTCTTTTAAATAAATGATAGCGGTGATTTTGGAAATTTATGACGGTTTATAAAAATGTAAAGGAACTGCATTTGACAATAAATCATCTTTCATGACTATATACTGCATATTATACATTAGATTAAATGGCTATGGATTTTTGTTAAAAAATAGAGGTTTTCCCCCATTTCATTTTCAAACATTCATAAATCACAAAAAGGGCTAAAATGAATGACGTAAATATGATAATAACTAGTCATTTCATTACCATTCCATGTAAACTTCATAATCAAATAAATTTAAGAAAACATAATTAACCAAATCCACTGACTAAAGTAAAACAGTTTTTCTTTTATTTTCTCTTACATACCAGAAACTAAAAAGTATATAAACATTTTGTTATATGATTATGATAACAAATATGATAAACTTTTCAAAGCATAAATTTGTTTAGATTCTCTTCATTAGATATTAAATTAGAGGTAAAAACTGTAAAATTTTAACAACTAGCCCCGGGCTTCTTAGCATATGGTAGTTGTCAGAAATATCGTAATTTTCTCCTCCCTCCCCGGTACACAAAATCAAGTAGCTACATTTCTTTCTCATAAATTACTTAGATCTTTGATTCAAATTGAAGTTAAGGTTTACAAGCTTATTTGAAACGAGGTGTATAATTTTATGACAAATCAAATCAAAATATGATATCTCTAACAAGGTTGATATTCATCACAGGAAAAAGTCAAGTTTGAACAGTTGACGTAGGTTAGTAATAAATAGCTAAATAGAGCTATTCCTAGTGTATGCAACCCGTGAAAAATGACGGCTGAATATTCAGATAGATGTGAAAACATGCACACCCCATTCACCACGGTATGACTACCTCTCTCCCCTTACACAAGGGACAGGGAGAGCTGAGCGTCACCATATATATATATATATATATATATATATATATATATATATATATATATATATATATATATATATATATATACTGTAAATATATATATATATATATATATATATATATATATATATATATATATATATATCCAGACACTAGCTCTTTACTATATTTGGGAGATTAGCTTGCTTTATTTCTCCCCAACAAGAAATGTATGATTAGGGCCAAGGCTTCGGCCTCTTATTTAAATTTACTTAGATTTTACATTACAAAAGCACGGAAG
>NC_090746.1:62895947-62898447 GCF_036898095.1 Palaemon carinicauda | reverse complement strand
CGTTTATAAAGCCTTTTTTTGCATAGCAGAAGTAACCAATTTAAGCAAAGCTACTATCACAGTCAAATTAATAGGATCGTAATTTTGAATAATGGTTTCGTAAACAGTTGCTACTGAATATATCCCCATCTTCCACAATTGTAATGGTAACGCCTCTTATCATAAAGAAAAACAAGATAAACCTACAACAGCATCAAACAACGAGGAACAAATAATATAATGGCTCATCAAAAAAGCGTATCACCAAGAGACAATGTGTTAAAATATCAACTTTTGGAAATGGTTAAGGAATACTCCTGAAATATAGATAAGGCATACGTGATTGGTAAAATTGTAGTTGAAATGGTCACAGGGTCATTCGTCTTCCTCCAAACTATTGCTAATACAATCCGATTGAATATATTTGGGCACAAGTAAAGACCTATGTAGCAAAAAAAAAAAAAAAAAAAAAAAAAAAAAAATCAAATAATAGATTTAAGGGTAGGCCTACTTAAAAAAAAAAATCCCTGCATTTGGTGACAAAAGAAAATTGAGCGAATGGCGTAAAACACGCCGAAATGATACAGGAGGACGATGCAAAGCAAGATGTGTTAATTGATGAATATATTGATTCTTTAGTAAGAAGTCTTGAGTTCTCTAATGAGGAATCTTCTTTAAAAATCTTATGTTGTCATCCATATCATCAAAGACTAATTTCAAAATAAAAGTTAGTTGTATGAAATTCACTGCATTCTCCTGAAATATTATTATTATTATTATTATTATTATTATTATTATGTTTATTATTGTTATCATTACTATCATTATAACTAGCCAAGGTGCAACCCTACTGAGAAGGGAAACAAATAAGGAGAAGGAAATAAAGGAAAGATATAAAGTTAGAATACAATGATAACAAGAAGGCAAATGGGTATTGTATCTTTAAAGAAAGGTTAGAAACAAACTGATAACAAGAAAATATAGCGAGCATGTTGATCTGTCAACAAAACTAATAAAATAACTATTGTAAGAGACAATATCACAAAAGAAAAAACAAAAAAATCTGGCTGTGGCCTTCAAAAGATTTTTTTTTTTTTTTAAATAGGTGTTTGATTCCCAAAGAAGATTACTACAAGAATTTAGTGAAATGAGAAGTTATGCTACGAAGTCGAAAATATGGCACCGTGTGCATTTGTCTTTAGATACACGTCGGCCTTCGTAAATCTAACATAGTATAGTCCTTTAAGATTGGCTTTTTCGTTTTCCGAAGCCCCTTTTGGGTACTTGGCGTTCACTACGTAGTCAAAGATGATCTCGAGGTTGTCCGATTTCCGGTCAGCAGCCATACTGATGAGTTTTTGGACAAGTGATGCTGTGATCGGGTTTACCAGGATTTATATACATCCCAAAACACCAGAGATCAATGGCTTACTGCTGCATACAAAATAATCAGATAACAAAAAAGGGGGTTTGATTTGCGGCTCAAGGACAAGAAATTGTCATCGTAACTATCGTCCTCTGTGTGGTCATTCCGATGAATTAAGAAACGCTAGACTTGTGCACTAGTATTATACATCATGCAAATTTACTCACTTAATGTGTCCTGAGTTCGTTGTGGAAAAAAACACATGTAAGAGTATAATAATTGCCTAGAAGAACTAAGACGATAAACAGATGAATACATGACATCAATAAAATTGATCAATAGAGGAAACCGTACATGTATATACATGTAATCTAAAAATTTGTGTTGACCCTGATCAAAAGCAATTGATTAATATTTATAAATGATAAGATACTACGCAAAAAAACGAGGGGGTAGTTTGAAACCGGCTTCAAATTACCCCCGGGGGTAGCTTGAAACCGGTTTCAAGTTATCCTACGGTAGCCTGAAACGGTTTCAAATTACCGGGGCTTAACGAGGGGGTAATTTGAAACCGGTACACCGGTCCAGAGCCCACATCCAACACCACTGAGAGAACGTTGTGCATGAAATTAATAAGATGTCAGTTTGATCTCCAGGCAATGTAATTTCTCAAGATAAAGCTACTAGCAATTATATAATCATTGATAACTTTCAATCACGGCATTAGCGTGGGGAATAATTTTGCGCTTATGCCACCCGCAAATGTATTTTTCCGACAATTTATAGGAGAATACATTTTGGGAAAATAGGTATATCATATTTCATGACAAAATTTCGGAAAATTACGTCGTTCAGAGAATAAAAAGCTTGTACTTTTTATATAATTTGTCAATAAAACAAATTTCTGATAGCCTTTGCCAGAATGTGATAGCGTCCTCATTTACCTTCACTTATTTTTGATACAAAGTAATAAATTCTTATTGTATTCAAGGTGTTATGAAATCATCAGTATATATTGCATCCATCACTGGTTATCTATTGTGCAATGGTGATACTTAAATTTCGTTACTTATCAAACTTCCAACAACAGCAACAGCTACTTTATTCTACTGCTGCTATCTTTTACAAATCAACCAATAATGAATACGGTTAAAA
>NC_090746.1:62883447-62893447 GCF_036898095.1 Palaemon carinicauda | reverse complement strand
GCAATACATGGTTCCCCCCTAAAAATGACATACATGTGAAATAGGGCACCCTGGTCTTGAGAGGCATACTGTAAGCGGGACATCTAGCCAGGAGATATGCAAGTTTTAGGCAATCAATGGAGACCAGTTTTCTTTGCCATGAATGTTAATTAATAAGCTTTCAGTGCACGTTGGATCATGAGGAAAGGGCCCGTGTAAGGTGGCGTTAGCGGTGTCTTGCTAGTGTCATTGTGCAGGAAAACGTGCGTTACCGAGTGCAGATATGTCGGCATCTGATTCTTTGCTGGGTGCTTGTAAGTCTGGGGGCATGGAGTAAATTTTTCCACAACATGCCATAGGCATTGCACTTTGCAGAGGAGGTTGTAGACGGAAAAAGTCGTCAGTGACGATGAATGGGTCGCCATACACCCCTTTCAGATTTAAGAGTGGTTCTTAGTCCCAGCAGGACCCAGGAAAGCTAAGTGAACCAGTTGTAGTAATTGTAGCTCGACATCAAAACTGCCTTGAGCGTGTGATGAAGACGTACAACCATTCTGTTGGCTGTAGGGTTGTAGGCAGTTGTCTGATGTAAGGTAATGCCTAGAAAACTCGCTTATGATGTCCACAATTGAGAGGTGAAAGTGGTACCCCTGTCAGAAGTAATATGCTCAGGGACACCGAATCTCACTATCCATCATGAGAGTAAGGTAGACGTACATGAGGCAGATGTTACAGTGAAGCGGTCAATGACGGTAACGATATCCTCATCATGTGGGTAGGGGACCTTCTACATCGACGTGAATGTGGGCAAAATGAAGCTGAGGTAGAGGAAAGGTGCTCATCCTGAATCCGTGAGTCGATGTACTTTTTTAGTTTGGCATGAAGTACAGGTGCGTACCTAATCTTTAGCATCCTTAGTGATGCCGTGCCAAATGAACTTTGTCTTCAGTAGCTGTGCAGTAAATTAGCGTGACTGATGTGAAAAGCTGTGAATGAAATCAAACATCTGTTGGCGCATGAAAGCGGGTAGCCATGGTTGTGGTCTACTAGTACTGACATCACAGAGGAGGGTGGCATTGGAGTCATTGAGGGGGACATCTTCCCAATGGAGGGATGTGCAGGATGTCGTAAATGCTTGGTGCTATTGCTATTTTTGCCGGATTTCTGCCAAAGGGTTGTAATCTAATCATAGGTGAATGGCGGCCAATGTGTTTCATTTTCCTAGGGACGTGTTGAAGGGTGCAATTTTATTTAGCCACGGCGAAGAGATGTCTGCATTGATGGGCGGAGCAGGCTCCGGACTGTCGAGTGAAGGCATACACCAGAGGCATGTAGTCCTAGTGAATGAAAAAGGGCGTACCTTCTAAGAATTAGTGAAAGTGATGGACAGTCAAATGCACTGATAGCAATTCGCGGTCGAAGGTAGAGTAACTGGATTCCGCTCTGAACAGTTTTTTACTGAAGAACTGAAGAAGACCAATGGCCGTCTCGGGCCACTGACCACCTGCTCGAGTACTGCACCAATAGTGATGTCGCTGGTATCCATTGGGAGAAGGAGAGGGGCATGTGGCACGGGAAAAGTGAGAGCAGCAGCGGTTGATAGGGCCGTCTTTGCGTTGCAGAAGGCCACTTTTTGAAGGGGACCCTACTTCAGTAGGCCGTTATATTATAACTGAGAGGCGAGGTGAATGCAACTAAACTTTATCAAACAGACATTGTGCTTATATACCCGGACTGACGAGCAAGAACATCACAAAAAAATAAATAAAAATAAAACAACAGGAGCTAGAATGCTTAGACAGGTTGGTCTATTATCAGTGCAGGGAAGAACGAGTGATAAGACAAAAAAAGTAAAACTATTATAGTGCTGAGTGTACTAGTGTGGATGAAGCACATGCGGTAATATATATATATATATATATATATATATATATATATATATATATATATATATATATATATATATATATATATATATATATTTTCCCTATCTTTGTGGGGAATTTTACTCCTGATTTTTAGGTGATAACGTAGTTATATATATATATATATATATATATATATATATATATATATATATATATATACATATATATATATATAACTACGTTATCACCTAAAAATCAGGAGTAAAATTCCCCACAAAGATAGGGAAAATATAGAGATTTTAGATTTTATACACACACAGACACAAGATGGAAAAAGGCAACATCTCACAGTTGTTGAATGGTAGGGTCATCTTAATTTTGCTATGGGGAGACTTTGCCTATCTAACAATTTTTCAATATTTTCTAGAGATGCAATGATTTTTCAACTAGAAAAATACGTATCATTTTCAAGAAGAAACAAAATCTTGGAGAAGTAAGCATAAAATTCTCCGTGATAGTTATTGTTAAACAACTTCATATTGCGAAGGCCAAGTAAGGAAATCAACCTTCATAACGTAATCTGCCCCGAGCAAAAGAGAAAAACTAAAGACTACATGGAAGCATCTTTCAACAACTGCTCTTAGAGCTATAAGGAATGAATTGCAATAAGCATTCTACATCAGTGCTAAATTCGAGAAAATTGTTAAATACTGGTCCTACTGATGTGCTACTTTCAGTTTTTAATAATGCTGATTAAATTAAGATTAATAGGCTGTCAAGAACGTTCGTAGTTACCTTACGACGAGAATGTATAATTTCTTGTTAGAATGGACATGTGACACAGGTCTAAGCATATCAATAAACAGTACTTGATAGTGTTTACTTTTTGTTGTCAAGATAAGAGGTCCATCTCTTTGACTGAAGTAGTAGCACTGCCTTAATAAAACCATTGTCTTCGGGAACCAAAGTTTTAGACATAATGATAATTAGATTTTATAGTATAATTCAACTTAGATCAAACAAATATACTATCGCAGAAGAAAGAATGAAAAGGTCCTCTTACCGCTTAGAATTTATTAATAGACAGGATGTAATTGAATTTTCAACTCTTAACTTCGTAAAAATCTTCATCAGTCCATTTCCCAGAGGTGTCACATAAGTGTAAAAGACAATTGTTTTTAATTCTGACTAACTGGGTTCGATTGCAGGGATCCGATTTCTTTTAGCCATCAAAAGATCTCTTGCGTAACGTCTTTTATGTTTCATATATCCTTTGTCTTCTCCAGAGAGAAAGACTTTTCTATGAGTGGAGTTTTTTTTTTCTTTTTTTTTTTTTGTCTCTGGAGACGGGTGGGATACTCAGCATCCAACCAGGGAGAGCTATTGTTTCGCAGTTTTTTTTTTTTTATTTCCTCTTTTTTTTTAAAGAACACCAAACGTTCTCTTCATTTGTGCCTTGGATTTTAACTGGATATGCGCTCATATGCACATCACCCCCCCCCTTCCACAAACCTACACACTCTCGTGTGTATTTATATATATATATATATATATATATGTATGTATATAAGTATATATACATACATATATATGTATATATATAAATATATATATATATATATATATATATATATGTGTGTGTGTGTGTGTGTGTGTGTGTGTCTGTATATAGCATATGTGAGTGAGAGTACATACATACATGTATACACAGACACGCACACATACATACATATGCACATTTCGTATATATATATATACATATATATATATATATATATATATATATATATATATATACACACACATATGCATATAATGTATATGTATATATATACATATATCTGTGTGTGTATATGTATATATACATACATATGCACATATATATATATATATATATATATATATATATATATATATATATATATATATATATATATATTAGTTCTATGCAGAAATATGAACAATAATGATAAAATTGATTGAAATCTTATCATCATTAGCAACGTAAGTTGGGCACCCATGCACTCATACATAAACACTTATTTACATACATAGACTACATATACATGTTTGGAAGAAGAAAGGATGTATTTAAGTAAAATTGGCAACATTTGTAAGAATTGTTGTGCTAATTCCCCTTCATCGACGTGAAATGTAAATAATAAATGCAGATGAAAGAGGAGACACTGTTTTCACTGTATATTGGGAGCAAGAAAGACTATTTTATAGTGAAAAGCGAGCAGAAAGGCATTTGGAAAGATTCCTTATCTGCATGTCCTCGATTTTGTTAGATAAAGTTATTCGGTGTCCGTAGACGTTAGTTTGTTCCTTCGTCTTCGACTAAAGCTTTTCCCGCTATGCAGGGTCGCTATTTCTTGAAAGCCGTTAGTTTGTTCCTTCGAAAATGGGTATTGTAAAAAAAAAAAAAAAATTACAACTGAACTATTACCATTGAAGTTAAAGAATACTAAGTGGTGGCAATATATATGTAATTTCTTTTACAAATACTTGAATTCTTTAAGTTAACCACATTAAGGGGTCTGTTGCCTGATGTGCCCTCAAAATTCTGACCATCCTTTACATCCAGATCTTCCCAGACAGTACCATCCTGTTCATAACAATATATATGCAATTAATTCTAATAGTCAGGCCTTCTACATTATGAAGATTAATACTACATAGTATTCTAGAAGTTTTATTCCAACTGTGATCAAGTTGAGGAATGATCTTCCTTATCGGGTAGTTGAATGGGTAGAACTTCAATAGCTCAAACTTGCAGCAAATGTTTTATTGTATGCTGAACAGGCTGACATAAGTCTCTTTTTATAGTTTACATATGAAAGATCTGTTTTAATGCTGTTATTGTTCTTAAATTATTTTATTTTGATTGTTCATTACCTCTCATATAGTTATTTATTTCCTTATTTCCTTTCCTCACTGGGCTTATCGCATCTTGCTTTTCCAACTGCGGTTGTAGCTTAGCTTTTAATAATAATAATAATAATAATAATAATAATAATAATAATAATAATAATAATAATAGCGTCAGGCATGGTTAGGTAATTTGCCAGAGGTTTTACGATCACATGCCCTTGCAGTTACCAACTAGAGTTATTGATGGGGAGCCTAACCATGGCAGTGGGCCTAGCTGTTTGGTAAAAACCAAGACTGCAAAGCAGCAGCTGTCCTTTTAGTCATTTTTCTGGACTAGCAGGACGTACGATGGTAGTATTCTTACAGTCCTACCACAGAAAAACTATAAGTAACAACATTCCTTAACTAAAATAACATTTATATTAATCATAATTTACATTGACATGTAGCCTCCCCTCATAAAGAGTTAAAAAATCTCCACTCGCTATAAACACGAGCACCAGGTTTAACCAAGAACACATAAAGGCTTAGAGGGTTTTTAACCCTTACGTGAAAAACTACTTCCCGATGCTGACATAGCCTGCTAGGACAGCGGAAGCAAGAAGTAAATAACGTAGCACCCTAGCTGCGTAACTCTCTTTTTATTTAAAGAAGGTAGTATGTTGATCGAGCTGTAATTAAAGGGGTTCTGTAAGCGCAATCAACTCGGCTATGACAAAGGTTTTCCCACAAACATGAACGCAGGATGGTTGAATTGAGCGACCGAATGACGGGTTTTATAACCGTTTGAGTCGCTAAGAGGAAATGTATAAGCTGACTTGCTCTGAAAAGAATTAGAAATTAATAATGAAAGAGGCTAATACGTTTACTTTCTTAATTAAAACTACTGAATGAAATAGCATGAGAGAGAGAGAGAGAGAGAGAGAGAGAGAGAGAGAGAGAGAGAGAGAGAGAGAGAGAGAGAGAGAGAGAGGGGTTGGGGATTTTTACTTGTTCATCAGAAAAGAGAGAATTTATTATTGCAAATCAAACACTTTCAGAGGTTAAACTCAATAGAAAGGAGAAAAATGGTAGCGTTGATCATGAGAGAACGTGATTACGATGACGTTGAATACAAACATGAATAAGAAAAATCAGTAGAGAGAAAGTATGTTAGGAAATGTTACGATTTAGAAAACAAAAATCCCAAAAAGGTTTATGATATATAAATAAGCAAAATGATAGGTGGATATCTGATTCACTAATATAATGAGTTCACTGGCAATAGGGTGACGGATTGGGTTTAAGGTGATAGACAAGCTGTCCGGCTTTTATTCCTGATGCCTGGCGAATGATCTTACTTGGTTAGATAGGCACTGTGCATCACACGGAACTGGTTATTCTTTGATAAATCTAACCATTGAATCCTCTATGGATTTAGTCAGTCTATGGAAAGAGAAAATTATAGAATGGCACCTAGTCCCAGGTGTAGCAGGGTGTTGAGAATCTCCCGGTTTATAAATACTAAAGAAGAATTGAAAATTTGTAAATGGAATATTAAAACCGTGAATCAGATTGGGAAGTTACAGCAAGTGGAGAATGAATTTATGAAATATGGTTGGGGATATTAGCAAGTCTTACGAGAATTGGTAAGGAAATCTTAGACAAAGGCAATATATATATATATATATATATATATATATATTTACGCATATATATATATATATATATATATATATATATATATATATATATTTACGCATATATATATATATATATATATATATATATATATATATATATATGTTTTTTCAAGAAGGCCCATAAAAGAAACACAGGAAATATGAATACATCACACTATATTTCGGTCAATAAACATCGACCCTCTTCAGGATGTAAAGTAAAAGTGAGGATTAAAGTGGAGAGTGACGGTTTATATATGAAAGCAAAAGGGTGTGTTCAATTGTTCTATAGTTGTTATAATTGCTGGAAGGATTAGCCAAATTTAATTACATCCAGGTGCGTGTTCTTATTGTTGAGCCGCTTGGATGAAGTCTTGACCTCTGATGCCTGTCTGGTGGTCGGTCTCCGTGGATTATCTTCTTAATGATAGGGTTGAGAAGAGTATTGTCCACTGTGTCAGCTTTCCATTGGCCCCCAGATAGGTTCATTGTGTTTGATTGATTTATGATGGCAGATTCCAGGATTTTCCTTCTGTACGGACAGGTACTCTTAAAAAGCAAAGACGACTCACTCCAGTTAATCTGGTGCCCTAAATCCCTAAGGTGAATGAAAATCCCCGAGTTTTCATACCCATATCTAGCAGATCTTTTGTGTTCGGATAATCTTTGAGATAGCGAACGGCCCGTTTGCCCAACGTACACTTTTTCACAATCCCTACATGGTACTTTGTAAACGCCGGATTCTATTTCTCTTTTATTTTGATAAACATTAATAAGGGCGCTTCCTATGGTCTTTGGATATGAAAAAACAAAGGGGTTCTCAGTTTTGATATGATTTGCTATATTTTTAATACCTTCTATATATGGGAGTTTTATCTTATTTTTAAAATCTCTTTGGTTAGTAACATCATGATCTCTATAATATATCGTGTTGGCTTTGTTGATGGCCTTTTCTATGACATACGTCGGGTAGAATAAGAACACGCACCTGGATGTAATTAAATTTGGCTAATCCTTCCAGCAATTATAACAACTATAGAACAATTGAACACACCCCTTTTGCTTTCATATATAAACCGTCACTCTCCACTGTAATCCTCACTTTTACTTTACATCCTGAAGAGGGTCGATGTTTATTGACCGAAATATAGTGTGATTTATTCATATTTCCTGTGTTCCTTTTATGGGCCTTTTTGAAAAAAACATGTTAAACTGTTCGATTACAGTTATAAATAAGACATATATATATATATATATATATATATATATATATATATATACATATATATATATATATATGCGTAAAAATCACAGGAAAATGTGATGCTCAGATGCAGAAGAACCACAGGGAAAATGAAAATACGAAATATACGATTAAATCCTGACTAGTTTCGTGATACTTCTTCAGAGGACTGATCCTCTGAAGAAGTATCACGAAACTAGTCAGGACTTAATCGTATATTTCGTATTTTCATTTTCATTGTGGTTCTTCTGCATATATATATATATATATATATATATATATATATATATATATATATATACACACACACATATATATATATATATATATATATTAAAAAAGAACAGATGGAGTTGGAAGAGAAGGGGTAAGAATGATGACACCAAGAGCAGGAAAGGCAGTAACTGAGTGGACAGCTGTAAATAGTAGATTGTTACTTGCAAAGTTTAAATCAAAGCAGTGCAATATTAGTGTTATAGTTTGCTATGCACCAAGAAATTCTTCCCCTGAAAAAGGAAAGATGAATACTATGAAGAATTGCAGAGCTGAGATCGCAGAGAGAGAGAGAGAGAGAGAGAGAGAGAGAGAGAGAGAGAGAGAGAGAGAGAGAGATGAAAATTGTGATCTTTGACCTCATTGCTAAAGTTAGATGGAATATTCAAGGTATAGAAAATGTGATGGGTGTTAAGGGTCTTGGCGAAGTTGCTAATGAAAATGGATGCAGTTTTTCAAGTGTTTTTTCAACCAACAATCTTGTCATTGGAGGTAATCTTTACCAGTAAAAGGACATCCACATATATACATAAACTTCACCTTGTGGCAATTACAAAAATCAAAATAGGTCACATAACCACTAATAAAGAGAGAAGGAGGAAATGTAAGAAGCTATAGAGGTGCAGATATTGGTAGTGATCACTAACTCCTCATTGCCACACTGAAATTAAAACTTAAAGCACCTAATAGAAATATAGATAGAATACAACTAAGCTTCTATAAGATGAGCACAGAGAAACATTTGCAATTGAATGTAGGAATCGATTTGCAGTCTTAGAGACTTTAAGAGATGAAGAGCAGGCAATTAACGAAGAATGGTGTGATATTAAGAACATATCAGTAAGATGGTAGTGAAGTTTTGGGACATGTAGTTACAAGGAGAAAGCCATGGTTATCAAAATATACTTGGGATACCATAGAAAGGAGACAGACAGAAATTGCTTGTTGAAAGTTTTCGAGGAAGTAATGAAAATCACAAAGTAGAGCATGCTAAGTATTCCAGTATTGATAGTGAGGTAAAAAAAAAAGAAGCCAGGAATGCCTGGAGAGAATATTCAGACAGAAAAGCAGATGATGCTGATAAAGCTATGAATTCAGGGAGTGGCTATGGTGTTGGAATCGCTCACAGAATCATTAATGAAATCTCTACGGTGCCAAAGAAGAAGCATATTTCCCTAAAAAAGAGAGATAGATCTGTTATAACAACAGAAGATTATGAAATGCAATGTTGGATGGAACATTTTAGTGAGGTCATAAATTGGAGCTATGAAGGGAATAATTTGATTGATGTTCCTGAAGCTGGGGAAGACCTTGATATGCCTATGAATGAATTCGGTGTGACTGAAATCGAAGCTATCATTAAAAATCTCAAGAGATGGAAATTCCCTGGGCACGATGGAATAACTGCTGAGATGATATTGGCCAGAAATTAAGTGACCACCAGTATAGGCTACTTACAGGATTATTTTGTAGAATGTGGCGTGAAGAGACAAAACTGATGAATGAGATGTAGGAGTGTTGGTGAAAATGCCAAATAAGGGAGACCTAACTGATTGTAATAATTACAGATGCATCATACTTATGTCTGTTGTCATGAAAATATATATGGTTATTCTAAAGAGACTAGAGAGAAAGATTGATGAAAAACTGAGATGAACAAGCAGGATTTAGAAAAGGTAGAAGTTGTATTGGCCAAATTTTTATTTTAAGACATATAAAGCAATGTTTAGTATATAGAAAAACACTTTTGATGATATTTGCGTACTATGAAAAGCCTTTGATAGTGTACACCGGCCAATATTGTCGAGAGTCCTGCGTTATTATGTAGTTGCTCTTAAATTTGTAAATTTGACTAAGTCTGTTCATGAGCATAGTAAGTGCAAAGTAAATGTTAGTGGAGTCCCATCAAATGAATTTCCAATGGACAGCGGAGTACTCCAAGGGAATGTGTTTTCACCTATGTTGTTTATCCTCCTCATCGATTTTGTAATGCATAGAACAGGTGGGTATGGGGGAGAAGGACTGGATTGGATTGGTAATAAGAATTTAGTTGGCTTAGAGTATGCTGATGGCGCTTTCCTTAGCACAACACCACAGGATTT
>NC_090746.1:62875947-62878447 GCF_036898095.1 Palaemon carinicauda | reverse complement strand
TATAATAATTCAAAATATGGAGACACAGAAGACTTGAAAAAATACAGCCTAGTAAGTTTACTCTTCGTAATATATAAAATATTTACAAAGATCATATTAGACTGAATAGGAAGACAGCTAGTCAATCAACCAAGATATGTAAATGTGTGCTTATATATATATATATATATATATATATATATATATATATATATATATATATATATATATATATATATATGTATATATATATATATATATATATATATATATATATATATATATATATATATATATATATATATATACACACACGTTTGTGTTTCAATTGCCTATGAGTGGGAAGTATCCGTCGTCATTTTCAGCCTCTAATGTTCCAGAAACGTTTCTCTTCACAAAAAAGAGAAAAAAAAGTGAAATAAAGAACTGGTGAAGTTATTAAGAAGATACCATTTACTTTGCGGGTATTTTTACTTCTACCAAATACCGGACGTGGTTCTGAGGTGAAGATTACACCGCCCATTCCTTCACAGACGAATTCCAAGTCTTCGGGAATTTGTGTGGTCTTAATCCCGGAAGTTATATGGTCCCTCGTTCTGGAATGATGAAAGCATCACCGAGAAAACTTCTATATGGGGGAAAATGAAGATGAGGAATAATTTTTTGAAGTTTAATATTAGTGTTGAATTGCTTTGCCATTTGCCAATTTGTAATTTGGTGTCCCTTTCTGAGCGGGGATGCCTTAACATGGTAATAGAGTTCACGTATCGCATTGATCAGCAAAGATGTACTAGTCAGGACCACTCATACCACTCCCACCATCACCAATCTGGCCAAACCCCAGACATGAATAAGGACATGTCTGAGGCCTTTGTCTTGCAGTGAAGTAGAAATTGCTGCATTTGTTGTTGTTCATGCTGTGGATATGGTGTATTATGATAACTTCTTGGTTCCTTTGTGATACAATTAAGGGTAGAAAGAATTAGTTGAAGCTTTTTAAATGATTTCCTCTAGGCTTGAGAGAGAAAAGGGTGCTATTGTATCTTATACAGTGCACTGTAGGCATTATTGAAGGATCTTGCAGCATACCTTAGGTCCTCGTTGCATACACTATTTTACTCTACTTTACCTCTGTTCCCATTTTGATTTCTTCCATTTTGCTGTCCAGCCACATTCAAGTTTTATTTAATAATAAAATTTTTGTGTTATTCCCCACTTGTACAGTTGGACACGCCAATGATGAAGTGCACCCTGCCCCACCCTTACTGTGCTGCGATTAACCAGATATATACTGTAGGGAGAGATGGCAGAAGTGGTGTTTAGGGCTAAATATGGAAACTCACCTCCCAGTAAGGGTGTGGTAGGGTGTATTCTCTCAATGCGAGGTGTGCCAGGAATTCCTGTCTACAAGTGTACATGAGTGCTGAATGGTCTCTTCGGTTCCTGCACCGGGTCCAAAGTTCATACACATCGATACAAAATAGTTTACTTGCATTTCTGACTCATCACGATTCTCTATGTTATTTACTATCTATTTTCCCCTGTTCAATTTGCATTGTATTAGGTGGGAAATTAAAACTAGATAAGAAACCAAAACATAAGCAAGAGAATTTATTTTTTGACAGTCGCAGCTTGACTTGGAAAATGGAAATACTATTGTTCCACTTTTTTTTTTCTTTTTAAATTACAACGTCAATAAAATAAACATAATGATAACAACATGCATACTGCAATGGGCGTCCAAATATTCTTCTTTCCTCTTCGCAACAACGATTTTCTAAGTACCCTCCCGAGGGTCGGTACTTAACTCCTCAAGGCACTCTTCTTTTTAACGTTATTTTTGACGTTGAGTACACTGATCTTAAGTTACATCTTGACTATTAGATTATGCGATGCCACTGGGAGGCTTTTACAAGTCTCTTAGTAGGAAACAAAGTCTGGAAACGATTGATAATTTATAAGAAAAGTAATAAGCTTAAATATTTCCTATAATGGCCCTGCGGCTCAGGTCGAACATCACTGACTTATTCTCAACTTGAATACAAGTAGACGCTCACAAAGGTTACCACATTTACAGATTCTCAAATGTGTAGAGATTATGCATTAGAGGAATTTGCACTTCATAATAACATTCAATCGTAAATTGTAACGTGGATGCATGCAAATAAAAAAACACAACGATGGAACTATTCACTAACATTACGACTAAAAAGAACAAAAACTTTTTTTTTTTTTTTTGAAACCAGGAGAAACTGAAAGGAACTTTTTATTTATGAAACTAAGGTTCTCGAAACAAGATTTTCGGAACAATGGAATATTGGCAGATGAATGTTTTTGGGGGATCTTGGGAAACTTGAGATTAAATCGGATAAAAATGAGAGAAGAATTTTATCGAAACAAAAGTAAAATTTATAAAGGAATGTTTTTTTTTTTTTTTTTACAAAAAAGCTAAATTTAATTTTTCTGATAAACTATCTAGATACGAATCTAAGCTGTGTTAATAATATTAATAGAGGTAGAG
>NC_090746.1:62868447-62870947 GCF_036898095.1 Palaemon carinicauda | reverse complement strand
GTTAGTCCCCTATCCTTTACTTTGATATGATATACTTAATCTCAATAAATATTTGTCTAGAATAATAACTTTCTCTCTCTCTCTCTCTCTCTCTCTCTCTCTCTCTCTCTCTCTCTCTCTCTCTCTCTCTCTCGCTCTCTCTCTCTCTCTCTCTCTTCATAATTGAATGTTGATAATAAAAATGAACTAAACTAGCTACTGTAAGACCGAAGGTGCTATTGGTAAAAGGGAAAAGTTTACTGAAAATACCCCCCCCCCCCTACCTTTACCATTCTGTGGCTAAATATCTTTTAAACAAAATCAGGTGTTTTTAGTGGTTGTTTTTTCCGTTCAAGTATTATGAAGTTATTTTGAAATCGAAATGCCCTTAGTATTTAGGTTATTTTTTTTTCGTTTATGTTTAAAGGGGGTTAATTTCATTTACAGAAATATATGAAAGTTGTACCACTTACTTTCGTGGCAAATGCAGTCAATAATGAGAAGCGGGGAAAGTAGACGACTTTTACATCGTAAAGCGGATTTATTGTCTAAGTTAATTTATATAAAATGAGCATAAATCTTTTTCAAAGTGAATGAATGAATATCTTCAATTACATAATCAATTGCTCTCTATGTATCTCATTGACTTTCAAATTACTTGGATACTCTAGGTTGATTGATTGATTGATTTAAAGTTTTCAGGCATCCTGACATCTGAGTGGATACTCTAGGTACTCACAAGTTGTAGATAACAATGGATTAACTTTATAGTTTAACATGACACACTCGAAAAGAAAGGACATAGAGGCTATTTAAATGAAAATACAAAATGATAGATATTGGGCGGCTTGTCGAGTGTCGACGCCAGCCATTGCTGCAGGGGGTCTACCATGGCTGTGGGCTGGGCTTACTGACTTCTGCTCACTTACTACTGACCACCCTGTCTTCCCAGCTGTTCTTATTGGAGTCCTGATTGCTGGAGGTTATGAAGGCCTGTCTGGCCTCTAGGTAGCAGTGGTGGGCGATGCAACTGCATCTGGCCGTTTCTCGCCTCCTTCCGTCCTCTCTCCCCAGTGTACAGTTAGAATCAAAAGAACGCAGACACTCGGGGGAAATCTTTCGTCAGATGTCGCTAGTGTTCCCATGACAAAACAGACAAGGTGTTGCCCTTCTTACTACTACTATGAAATGGGCGGAGCCCTCTCCAACCATAGCGAATCAATGACAGCAAAGGGGTGTTTTTGCTAGTGAAAGCATTAAAATTTTACAAATCGCGTTGCCATATTTCATTCTGTTTTATCATTTGACGTTTCAAATATCCACTGCAAATACTGAATACACACATTCACACACACACACACACACATATATATATATATGTATATATATATATATATATATATATATATATATATATATATATATATATATATACATATATATATATAATCATGAATCCGCAGTTTTCCCTCCAGGCCGCTGCAGGATGTTCTTTTACCTCCAAATAAGTTTTCACAAATATTTGGTTTTATTTACTCCATGTTTTTGGTAAATTCTGGTATTCAAAGAAAGTTTATAATAACATGATTAGCTTATGCTGAGCGTAATTTATCCCAATTTGTGTTAAAATATGTGAAAAATTACAAAATTACATAGCGTGCATCTGAAAATAAGCTGCTGTTGTTGACTTCGGCGGATTGTGTTATTAAATTTAGACTTACCAAGGCGATACTTTATAATATATTTATTCTTTCACATTGTTTATTGACAAAACATATATCTGATGGAGAAATATAGGTTAGTAAATAAGTTTCGATTCACATTACTTTGTAATTATTTGAGAACAATGAAGGTGTTCGGACAAAAATACTTCCGACCAATCAGGTATCAGGAACCTTTCCGAGCTAAAAGGGCACCCCTGTGAGTCGGTGCCAATATGCATCGATAAAAAAAATAGACTATAAATAGATTAACCTGGTTATTTCTGATCACCTTTCTATCAATAGTGATTTGAAAAATATTGGTTTCTCTGGAATTTACCTTTCTTTGGTTTGATATTGGGTGATATTAGCCTACTGATTTCTCTGATATACAGTATATGTCCACAGGGAGACCAGAAGCAACGTGAAGTTATTTCATGTTGGCTATAGGATGAAACCAATATTTTAGAAAATTGAGAAACAGGCAGTTTCCCATCTAATATCGTTAAAAGGATTAAATTTTGAGTTTTATTTTTTAATTTTTGGCGACCTGTTATTTCTAAAGAAGTTATTTTAAGCACTTCAGTTTGGTAGTACTTTGAAAATTGTTCACATGTTTGTAATTCAGAATCTGACTTTTATCCTAAACTGATGGAGAAAAACCTGACGCTTATTAAACTCCATGTTCATAATCTTGATATGAGTATCTGACACCATTTTTCAATTGACTCAGCGTGCACGATGTTTAGAATATTTAGTAATCCTGTATGGCTGGGTGCCAGGACCACACCATGATATTTTCTGCTAACTTTTTAACTCAC
>NC_090746.1:62790947-62860947 GCF_036898095.1 Palaemon carinicauda | reverse complement strand
GTGCATTAAATCGATAAGAAGTCAGTTTGATCTCCAGGCAATGTAATTTCTCAAGATAAAGCTACAAGAAATTATATAATAATTGATAACTTGCAGTCACGGTATTAGAATGGGGAATAATTTTGTGCTTATGCCATCTGCAAATGTATTTTCCGACAATTTAAAGGAGAATACATTTTGGGAAAATAGGTATATCATAGTTTCATGACAAAATTTCGGAAAATTACGTCGTTCTGAGAATAGAAAACTTGTATTTTTTATATGAAATGTCAATAATACAAATTTCTGATAGCCTTTGCCAGAATGTAATAGCGTCCTCGTTTACCTCCATATATTTTCGATACGAAGTAATAAATTCTTATTGTATTCAAGGTGTTATGAAGTCATCAGTGTATATTGTAACCATCACTGATTTTCTATTATGCAATGGTGATACTTAAATTTCGTTATTTATCAAACTTCCAACAACAATAACTACTTTATTCTACTGCTGCTATCTTTTACAAATCAACCAATAATGAATACGGTTAAAAATATTTGTTAGAGCATTAACGGTTATCAGATAATATTTAGGCAATGCTACAATATCTTACAGGCTGTATCAAGAATATTAATTTAACTTCTCTTCACTTCCCCTAAAACAGAAATGACTTCCTTATTTCCTCAGTGTCGGACTGGCTGGGGCAAGGGGTTGTGAAGAGGAGACTCTCCCCCCCCCCATCCTTCCCTGCAGTATCCACTTGACCCCTACGAAGAAATAGTAATTGTGTGTATATATATATAATATATATATATATATATATATATATATATATAATATGTGTGTGTGTTTTGTATTTGCAGTGGATAGTTGAGACGTCAAATGATAATAAAGAATTTAAATATGGCAACTCGATTTGTAACTTCAATATGTTTTTGCTAACAAAGACAGTCCTTTCCTGTCTTTGGTTCTCTAAGGTTGGAGAAGGCTCTGCCCATTTCGTAGTAGTAAGAAGAGCAACACCTTGTCTGTTTTCTCATGGGAACAATAGAGACATCTGACGAAAGATTTCCCCAGAGTGTCAGCATTCTTTTGATTCTAACTGTACCTGTTGACATGCAAAACTGATTCAGAACATTGTGTACTTGTGTAAACATATCAATGACACCAGTACGAAAGAGAATCACTCTAGCTTTCCCAGCCCAGGAATGTGGAGACGAGGTCACAGGTCGACAACCGCCGGCTCTGTTCCTTGCGAATAACTATCCCAGTTAATGACCCATATAGAATTTTTTTAACTCCCATTTAGTTATTTACTTATTTCGTGACAGTTAGATTTATAACTAGAATTTTTATTGTTAAACTTAGAATTTATTATTATCGTTGTCATAACAATAATAAAAGAATGACGGTGTCTCTTCTTTTCATAGCGAGAGAGAGAGAGAGAGAGAGAGAGAGAGAGAGAGAGAGAGAGAGAGAGAGAGAGAGAGAGAGAGAGAGAGAGAGAGTTTGTGTTGATGGGGTGAAATTCCTAATTTCGCACGTGAACGCTATTGCATCACTAATTTGCAACTCGTCTTGCATGAAATGGAAGCAAAAATATGAAAAAAATTCGTTGTTTGAATATTATTTTTGTTCTTTTGAAAACAGAAATAAAAATAATAAGTCGTAATGCGCCGAATTATTTTCTAGTTCGTTCTACGAACTGTTACTCATATCCAAGTCAAATATATTTCAGGGATGTGCAATTTTGTATCAAACACTATTCTAACAAGATATATTTTGTTAGATGAGATTAATAACAAGAGAAGCCCAGCCATATAACAAATAAATGTTCTCCATTGGTTTCCTATTTTCTGATTAGGGAGTTTCTTCACTTACACTAATCGCTTGTGTTACATGATCACTGTTTTTGACATCTATAATACCTTGCCTTAAAGGTTTGGCCCGTACCATTAGCATATATTAAGTTGCATTTACCATCTCTTGTGTGACACCAACAAGACGTTCACTGTGGAGAAAAATTTGGGTTTACGGTTTCAAGGTTTCGTTGGCACGATGGTGAAAGGTGTTGTAACACTGCTTATTTCAATGATAAATTCATTTTGCTCTAGGAAAACTAATAACTCTTAAACACGTATTTTCTAAAATACAGTGTTTCCTATATTCTAAGTGTAAAACGCTTGATGTATGAAATAAGCTATTATGGTACTGGTTTCAGCTGATAGTTAATCGCAAATATAAACATACCTATAATACGTAATGAATAACCTTCATGCTCTAAGTGCTTTGGCTTTAGTCCTGAATATCGTGCAATCATGAATATCCATCAATTAAACTTTTGCAAAAGGTAGGATAAATATCAAATTTGCAAATGGAGATTTATCTATAACAAAAATTGCAGAGAAATAGATTCTAAATTATATAAAAATACTGATAATGAAAGCTCCACGAGTACATAAATTTTAATTCCAAAATACAATAATAAACTGAGGACTCATATGCTCAATTGCAGTTATGCCACAGTAGAATAAGTTATCCAAGAAAGTTATCAAAGCAACGAGAACTCTTGAACTTATCTGCATGGCATTAACATTACTTTTCAGGATGAATTAACAACAAACGATTCAAGTTGAAACGTAAACTTTAACTCGATATAAATCCTTTCGCACGAGAAACTTGCGATATATCATTTCTGTCTTGAAAGATCTTTCTTTCTTGTGAACTATAGATACGCGTAAATGATTTTGTGTGTTTTTGGTTGGGTTTCACAATTACTGAATGTAGTGTGATGTTGTTTTCTCTTTTTAGACAAGATATCTCAGCAATGTAAGATTTTACCACATACTGTATATGCATGCATATTAGTATGAATCATGTATGTACACACAATATACTGTGTATATATATATATATATATATATATATATATATATATATATTATACACACATATATATATTATACACACATATATATATGTATACTGTATATGTATTTAAATGTATACAATTATTGTGTATGGTTATACTGTGTACAAACACACACACACATACACATACACGCACACACACACACACATATATATATATATATATATATATATATATATATATATATATATATATATGAATACATATTCAAAATGTACTGTATATATACAGTATACATACTGCATATATACACACACACATACACACACACACATATATATATATATATATATATATATATATATATATATATATATAGATGTGTGTCTGTGTGTATGTATGCATGTGTGTGTATAATACTGAAATGATGGTGCCATCGTTCTCTTAAATATAATCGCTTGCCGACATCAAGAAGCGAAAAATAACGTTTGAATTTAGAATAAACCCTGAACCTTCATAGGGGCCCTTTGTCATAGAACCCATCTTCATCTGGAGGTCATATTATAATATGGCGGTTTAATTCCTTGCGAATAAAACGCTTAATGAGTCTGTAGGTGGCACTTCTTGGTTCTCCGAAGATTTGAAAGAGCGAGGAAATTAAGATTAATATTTAAAGCCACTTACGAAAGATGATGCTAAAGAAACATGATAATTCAATTAAGACTCATCATTTTGGATATGCGTTTGGGTAACTTTTGAGAGAGAGAGAGAGAGAGAGAGAGAGAGAGAGAGAGAGAGAGAGAGAGAGAGAGAGAGATTTTAATTAAGTGTAATTAGAATCTTCCCCTTTAGTAAGCCGCGCGGTAAAGGATTTGTGATAAGTGTTTTTGTTTCCCTCTCCACCTTTAAAAGATTTCTTCCCTTCCTAACGTTTTATTTGCTCTTACTCCCCTTCTCAAACGTTTCTGATTTAGGTTTTTTAAGATTTCGCTTCACTTCGGAGAGGAATATTTTGTAATGATGCGTTTCTGCAAAGTTTTAAGATATATGCCATTCACCCTATACTGTATAATGAAGAGCAAGTATCTGATTACGCACAGCTCTTCTCTTCCCTCGGGTAATGGAGAGGGAAAGCAGTCAGACTGCTAAGAGGGGATGCGTGGTCGTGTGGGCATTATCTATCTAAATATTTAATAATTTTTATGGGTCACGTATACTTGTTGGTTATAATCAATAATTTGCCAATTACTCAGATTTTGTCCTAATCTAACTTCTGTGGTCTCGAGGAAGTTTCATTAATGGTCTGGGCAAATTCATGTGCCCCGAAGTTTGGAATTTGTGGTCACCCATCCATGCACTGACAAGATAACGTTACTTAACCTAATGAATCAAAAATTCGGGTTTTTGGCTTTATTGTGACCGTGTGACCAGTTGTTGCATTCGAAAGTTCTATTGAAGATCCTTAACTCTTCTTCTTCCATATCGATACCAGAGGAATACTTGGACATTCTATGTATTTTTAAGATGCTCAATTTAATATCAGTGAGATTTGAGTTAGAATTGTATCACGAACCACACAGATGCTCTTGTAGCTTACTGTTGCTATGAAACCCTGTATATTAAATTTAGATAGTTACTCCCATATGGGAAATTTACGTCTCAGTATTTCCTATCTCCTTCTGAGAAAGTATCTCAAGATAGAAAAAAATCATTTTTTTTTATTTCTAACTAAATTTACTAAAAGTATCATAGGTAAATTATGATGCTTCAGCTTATCAAGTTCGCTATTCCTACAATGAGAGCAACCAAAATTAACGAGACTTGGCAGTGCCAGTATTGTACATCAAAGGTGAGTATTAATTAGAATCGATACTCAATATCAAAGCGAAATATATTGACCTACATCAAAGGACAAAGAAAAATATTCAGTTCCTATCGTATATACTGTATAGCCCCATAGACATAAAATGATTAATATGGTCTTGGAGGGGTATTATCCCATCTATAAAGCATATCAAAAGCTTTTCCCATATCCATAGATTGGTGGCAATTTCAGCATTAGAGGTAAATTCTGATAAGAAAACTTAACATCAAAGACTAACTCAGAATATGTCAGTTGTTTGAAGATTTTAAGACGAGTTCCAAATATATCCCTGGAAACCATTTCATACCAAATTATTTCAACATAATGTATTTATACCCTATATTATTATTATTATTATTATTATTATTACTATTATCATTATTATTACTATTATTATTATTATTACTATTATTATTATTATTATTATTAGCTAAGCTACAACCCTAGTTGGGAAAGCAAGATGCCATAACCCCAAATGCTTCACAGGGAAGAATAGCCCGGTGAGGATAGGAAATAAGGTAATAAATAAACGATATGAGAAATAATGAACAATTGGAATAAAATATTCTAAAAACAGTAATAACATCAAAACAGAAATTTCATATATAATCTATAACAAGACTTATGTCAGCCTGTTCAACTTAAAAACATTTGCTGCAACTTTGAACTTTTGAAGGTCTACCGATTCAACTACATGATTAAGAAGATCATTCCACAACTTGGTCACAGCTGGAAAAAACTTCTGGAATACTGTGCAGTATACAGCCTTATGATGGAGAACGCCTGAGTATTAGAATTAACTGCATACCTAGTATTATGAACAGGATGAAACTGTCCAGGAAGATTTGAATGTAAATTTAGGATGATCAGTATTATGAAAAATCTTATGAAGCATGCATAACGAACTAATTAAACGACGGTGCCAGAGATTAATATCTAGATCAGGAGTAAGAAATGTAATTGACCGTAAATTCCTGTCCAACAAATTAAGATGAGAATCAGCAGCTGAAGACTAGACAGGAGAACAATGCTCTAAACAAGGTAGAATGAAAGAATTAAAACACTTCTTCACAATAGATAGATTACCGAAAATCTTAAAAGATTTTCTCAATAAACCAATTTCTTGTGTAGTTGAAGAAGACACACACTTGATGTGTTTCTCAAAACTAAATTTACTGTCGAGAATCACTCCTAAAATTTTAAAAGAGTTATACAAAGTTGAATAAACATTATCAATGCATTGAAATCACAAAAAAAAAGGAAAAAAAACACAAAAGAGTCCTTTCTATCTTCTTGTATCTTAGCCATAATGGTAAGAAGACAATCGAAGATAGAATCGTCTATGTCTGGATTAAGGTAGATCGAACACAAAATAGAAGTTGTTATGCCTGCCACAAGCTTTTATTACCTGAATCTCCTGACATCCACATTCATAGCAGGACTTATGAGAAGCAGTGTGCTCAGTCCTTATATACACCGCTATTCCCTTAGCCCTAGGAATGGCATACCGTTTCAAAATTATTGGTTTCTTAAAACCAGTTATAAGGAGTTCAGATGAATGCCTCATATTAGAAACCAAGTTTCTGAGCACAAAAGAATATCATACTGTCTGGACGCAACTGTAAGGTCTTGAATATTGGCATGAAGACCACGAATATTGCATTATAGTAGACAACATTGATGAAATCTAGTGTGTACTGGTCCCAGATTTCGTTGTCTCCAGACAACGTAAGAATTAATGGTAATAAAAAAGATACATCATACTTAAAAACTAAATTAACAAGAATGATAACTAAAACAATATGTACAGAAATATACTGTAAATAAAGTGATTGATCAAACCCATAGACTATGGAAAAAAGGTCGGAAAAACTAATCAAGATGGAGAAGCCGATACACCATGCAAGGCTAAATACCCTCCAGGATAGCCACTTCAACTGAAGGGAGGACAGTAAGGATGTGTTTGAAAATAAAAGAAGGAACAGATTTGGAAAAAAAAACCACCTATTGATAAACCACCAGATATCCATGGCCCTTCTATTAAGCCTGTCCAACATTCCATGTAAAAAAAAAAAGAAGAAAAAAGATAGAATAGTGTCTCCAAGTGTACCGTCAAGCAAAGAGAACTCTAAGCCAAGACAGTGGAAGCCCATGGTAGAGAGGCTATGGGACTACCCAAGACGAGAGAACAATGATTTGATTTTGGAGTGTTCTTCTCCTAGAACAGCTGCTTAGCATAACTAAAGAGTTTCATCTACCCATACCAAGAGGAAAGTAGCCACTGAACAATTACAGAACAGTAATTAGCCCCTTTAGCGAAGAAGTGTTTGGTAATTGCAATGTTGTCAGGTGTAAGAGGAAAGACGAGAATGTGTAAGGAATAGGCCCGACTTTGGTGTATGTGTAGGCATAGAAAAAATGAGCAGTAACCGGAGAGAGGGATCCAATGTATTACTGTCTAGACAGTCAAAGGACCCAACGGGTGGCTGGTGCCCTGGCCAACCTACTACTTACTAAAAATAGAAGGTGAAACCACTTTAAAAAGCTACTGATTAATCAAAAGGTTTTGGTGTTCATTTCAACAGCATATTTATCCTCGAAGTTGATACTGTACAGTACTTGTTTCTTCTCAAGATATTTCCATATGACCATGCAGAAAATTATAGGTCATCCTCATGTAGAAAAGTTAATTCTTTTTAGCTTAGGTTTTATAACATTGAAATGGAAAAGCCTGGGTAAATCTTTCAAGAGTTCAAATGGGGAAAACGGAAAAAAAGGGTGAAGGTTGAACTAGTAATGCTGTACTATAATGACAAATGAAATTTCGGCAATTAGTCTTAAAAAGAACCCTGGAAACAGAGTCTTCAAGGTGTGGAAAATAGCCCTTTGCACAATGATTTTACAAAAATGAATGTTGTTTCTTAATAGACAAAACACTGAAGGGCAGCACACAAGGAAACCTTATGCTCTTGTAAGATTTCATAACCTGTACCCGTCTTGTACAGTTTGGATTGCTGAACGCAAGGCCAATATAAAGGGCTGAACGCAACCTCAATGAATAGCGAACGATCGGATTGCGCTGTAAACACTTTCTATCGCCCGTTTATATATTACTTGTTGTTCACTGAATAACCAGTTCTACAAATAGAAGTCGTTCCTATGTATGTACAAACGGGACACCAAGAAAGGTAGAATAGACGACCAGAAGTAAGCTACGCGCGTGCACACACACACACACACACACACACACACACACACACACATATATATATATATATATATATATATATATATATATATATATATATACATATACTGTATTTATATAACTATTCAGTCTCTTCCCGTTCCGCGTATAGAGGGGATAGAGAGTAGTCATTCCGTGGAGAGGAGTACCCCGAGAAGTACACTCGAAAACCAAAATCTTTCATAAATTGCCGAAACTGCCGTGTTGTAGTTAGGGAAGAGGGTGCGTGGGAGTTGAATCTGTGCACGTTTGTGCATGTTTAACTATTTAGCCGCCATTTTTGACAGGATGCTACACTAGTATACTATAAAGCACCAATAACACAAAACTATGCAATTTAATTTAAAAACAGCTGGAAAAACTATGCCGTGTTGCCATTTTTAATCCGAGTGTTCAACTGGGTGCTGAATACTTGCCTTTCGTGATAAGTTGGGGATATTGTCCAAAACAAGTGTCATAAAGCAGCCCATATACTTTATTGTCATGCGAAAAATGCAAGCTAGACTATAAGTATATTTACATACGACTTAAGAGGGAAATAATTGTTGCAAATAATACTGTAGCTTGAAAGATTTAGATAAAAAATAAATACTCTTTGTTCTATGTCATATTGCTTGTTTGTCAGTAATTTGTAATTTCCTCCCCCCCCAAAAAAAGGAAAACAATTAACCCATACACGCACGCACAATTATATATACATACATACTGTGTATACATACACACATACCGCATGAAATGATGAAAAACTTGATAGAAAACTTTAAATAGTGCTTAAAGGATATATAAGTATTAATGAATTATGAAGATTTCATACATCGTTTTATATAGAAGCTTTTTTTATGATACTATTCACTTCCACATAGAAAATCATTTAGATAGAGAAAGAGTTACCCTCTGCACTAATTATATTACACTGGCTGCCGGTAAAAGCGAGAATTGAATACAAGCTACTCTTACTAACTTCTAAGATACTGAACCAAAATATCTAAAAGAATGCCTGAATAAACTAGAACTAAAAACAAATGTTAACATAAGACACATGAGTGACAAACATAGGCTATCTGAACCAAGAACAAATAGTAAATTTGGTGAAAGGGCTTTTAGCTACTGTGCGCCTAGACATTATAATAAACTGCCAACTGAAATGAAGGACCTAAAGGGAGCAACTGAATTTGAGAAGAAACTAAAGACATTACTTTTCACAAGATCATATGATTTGGAAGATGCTACAATCAAAGAATTGTATAAGTTATAATGAAAATGTTTCTTTAGATGATTAATATGGACCCGACCGAGAAGTAGTTCACTCGACTTCAGTGGAGAGTTGGATTTAAACCCAAAACAAGTAAAACAAGTAAAGATAATGATTGTCTAAGCGTTTGAAATACTCTCAAATACAAGGAGCGGTGATCCACAGTTTCGAACGTCATTGTATGCTAGTCTAGAATTAGTTTGAGAACAGTTTATTCTTTATACATAACACCAAGAATCAATAGAGTTACTATCAACAAATGAGGTAAGAGAATTTTAATGATTTTAGTGTAAGATTAAGTGAGTGAATTCAGCGAATGAAGATATCTGATGGACGTAGGAATGATGAATGTAAGGTGCGGGAAGTAAAGAAGAGCAGACAAGCGAATGTGGTTTTAGGAGTAAATGTTTAATACTTTGATTTCTAAAAGCTTTAAAATAATTCGCAATAAGGACTATTATTTGGGTATAATATATATTTTTCAGCTGCCATATGAAATAAAAAAAATCAAATATTCGACATGAAATCAACAATTTTTTTTTCTTTATTTCAGTAAGTGTCATTTGATTATGCCATTCTGTCTTGTCCAAAGAAGACACGAGAAATTGATGATGATGAAGAGGTGATGACATACAAAGGAGGTAATTGACAGTCATGATAACAGGTCAGGTGAAAAAAATTAGTTTATTAATGCTAACGTTTAATTTCATAACACAAGAGGTGTTCAGTGTGAACTAATTCTAGTAACAATGATCAGAATCCAGACATAAATGCGAATGGTTAAATGGTAATACTAGTAATAAGTAAGCAGCCATAGTTAATTGGCAGTTAGGATATTTATTTGGGGCAATTTTCTTCCTATTTATTTTGAAATTGTCGTTAAAATGTAAGGTAAATATGGTTTGGTTACATTTATTATCAGTTACCCTATCTAGGACTGGTTTGACAATAACGGCAAAGATATTAAGACCCTGTCAGGCTATGAACGATATCCAATAAGCACGTAATATTAACAGTAAATGATAGACTTGTGTATAATATACTTTTCCACTTGTATTCTTTCATTCACTGTATTCAGATATGCAAAAAGGTATTGCAGACACGGTTTGTTATTCGAAATAACATACAGACTGCAGAAAAACACGTTGGTTAATAGTTATAACTACAGAAGGTTCATTTTGAATTATTTCAGGTAACTATTCAAGGAATAAACATAACAGACAGTGTGGAGTACGGTCTGGGAATGTCAAAATTTTGTAGAAATTCCATACCTAGAATGTAACGCCAAGAATAATTAGTCCTCTTTTTCATCAACGGAAAAATAGCTTCACAATTTTTTAAACATTTTGAAAAAAAAAAAATGTTTTCCCATCCTTTGCTCTTTTAGCAAACACTGGCATTTGAAACAAACGGTTGCCATAAATAACACAAGCGAAACAATAAATGGTATTGCTGCTGTTACGTACCTGACCAACTTCCTGTTATCTAACATACAGTGCTTTATGAAAAAAATGTCTTTTCTTTTTCAGATAATATATAATATAGCCTACCATGCTGATGTATGTAACCCATAAAAATGTAGCTACATATTTAGATAGATATGCACACACACGCACACACAGATTCAACCCTTCCCATCCCTTCCCCCTTTCCTAACTACTACACAGCAGCTTGGGTAATTTATGGGAAAGTGTGGTTTCCGAGTGTACCTTTCGGGGTACCCCTCTCACCAGGAAATGACTACTTTCTCTCCCCCTACCTGAAGGACCGGGAGAGACCGAGTAGTAATAATTTGTCATGCTGCTGAGTGTGACTGGAAATATATATATATATATATATATATATATATATATATATATATATATATATAATATATATATATATATATATTATATATACATATATATATATATATATATATATATATGATAAATTTTGCACATAATGACGTGTTTTTCATATTCAAATAAGGCATATATTTTTGATACATTAATGTCTATATTCTCTTAACGAACTTGGGATCAGAGCCCCAGGCGAAATCACACAAAGACAATAGCTTCTGACCAGCCGGATATCGAACACTGGTCCAGGGAACATGTATGAACAGAAGTGGTACATCTCTCAGAAGTATAATGCTCAGGGATACCAAATGTCACTATCTAGCCTGAGAGTAAGGCAGATGTACATGAGGCGGACATTGCAGTTTCCATGGGAATGACTTCTAGCCAACGAGTGGAGCGATATATGACGGTAAACAGGTAATGATGTCCTTGTGATCTAGGTAGGGGACCAACTATGTCGACGAGAACGTGGGCAAAATGACGCTGAGGTTGAGGAAAGGTGCCCACTCCTGAATCCGTATGTTGATGCACTTTTGAGGGTTGGCATGAAGTACAGGCCTGGACCTAATCCTTAGCATCCTTAGTAATACCTTGCCAAATGAACTCCATCTTCACTAGCTGTACAGTAGATTGGCAGGAGTGATGTGAAAGACTGAGAATGAAATCAAACACATGTCGGCCCCTAGAAGCAGGTATCCACGATTGAGGTCTACAGTACTGACGTCACGGAGGGCGGTGGCGTTCGAGTCGTGGAGGGGGACACCTTCGCAATGGAGAGATTTGCAGGAGCTCCTACATGCTTGGTACTCTGGATCTTTTCGTTGGGCTTCTGCCAAGGCATCGTAATACATTCCTATGGGAATGGTGACCAATGTGTTTCTTGACAGGGTATTGGTAACAGGATTCATTTTCCTACGAACATGTTGAAAGGTACAATTATATTCGGCCACGGTAAAGAGATATTGGTGTTGACGGGTGGACCAGGTGTTGGACTGTCAAGTGAAGTTGTGCACTAGAGGCATGTGGTCTGTGTGAATGACGAAGGGCGTATCTTCTAAGAAGTGGCCAAAGTGATGGACAGCCAATTGCACTGCCAGGAATTCGCGGTCAAAGGTAGAGTAGACAGATTTCACCGTGGACAGTTTTCTACTGAATAAAACAGAGTGAGCCATTGACTACCTGCTCGAGTATGTCACCAATAGTTACGTTGCTGGTATTGGTGGCCAGCAATTTGCGGTGAAAGTAGAGTAGCTTGATTCTGCCTTGAACAGTTTTCTACTGAAGAAAGCAGAGTGAGCCATTGACCACCTGCTCGAGTACTGCACCAATATCAACGTTCCTGGCATTGGTGGAGAATGTCGGAGGAGGTTTTCGACGGAAAAAATTCAGCAGGGATGAACAATGGGTTGCCATACATCATTTCAGTTACCGAGACATCCACGGTGTTCTTAGGAGTGGTCTTTAGTCTCAGGAAGACCCAGGGAAGCTGAGTAAACCAGTTGGAGTCATTGTATCGGGACATCAAAGCTGCTTTGAGGTTATGATGAAAATGTTCACCTATTCCGTTGGCTGCAGGGTTGTAAGCGGTTGTCTGATGTAGGGTAGGCAGTTGTCTGATGTAGGGTGATGTCCAGGAGATTAGCTAATGCTGTCCACAATTGAGAGGTGAAAGCGGTACCTCTACCAGAAGTAATATGCTCAGGGATACCAAATGTCACCATCCAGCCTGAGAGTAAGGCAGATGTATTGGTGTGCTACTGTCTTAAGCACACATTTGAGTATGAGTTGTTTTCAGATGTATTTAAATGGTTTATTGAACACATCTTAGTGGTTTTTAAGTTTTATTGTGAATAACAACTGAGTTAAACATCTCCATCACTGGAGGAAGCTGTGTTGGTCCACATGGCCAATTCTGGTGAAGTTTAGATATGAACTGAACAAATTACTGATATCCCAAATATCGTACACTTGCTTTAATTTGGCTAAGTGACGGAATCGGAAGACACCTGCATCCGGTGACGTCACAAACTTTCACACGAAGAGACAATGTGTTGACACTAAGAAAGAATGACAACTTAGCATCTTACATCCTGTTTACAATTTGAGTTGACCATAGCAAATCTCACGGCCAGCTCTTCCAACCAACATGACATATTACGTCATTTGTTTTAAACATGTAATATTACTATTCTAATCATTACATAAGCTCGGCCAGCTATCTCAATTTTTTTACAAAAATTTAACAACAAGCCGAAACATGGTTATTAGGTGTGACTGGACATACGTATCATTCTTTGTCCAAAACTAGCTATATCCAACTGAGGACGAATGTCCAAATAGGCACATCAAAAACAATAACAATAATGCATACAAAAAAGATATTACCAAAGCAAAAAGAAAAATGCATGATAAAACCAAGATCATATATATGGTACATTGCTAGCAAATGATTACATGGTACCAAAAAACAAAACAAATTCTGACTTACAAATGATTTGGTAACTTGATAAAGAATAATTGTTACCTTTGTCAGAAACAAGATACTCAATTTTTAGTGCACAAATACGAATTCCTGGTACGTACACGTACCACGGTTTCGTACATATATATATATATATATATTTATATATAGGGCTGATACATTTTATTAGATGCCCATAGATTCTGTTATATATCCTATATATTTTTTTTTTTTTTTTTTTTTTTTCTCTTTTCTTTTTTAACATTCCGGCTTATATATTTTTATTAGATGCCGAGAGAAAAAAATGATTTATATCCTTTTTTATTTTATTTATTTTTTTAAATGTTATTTTAAATGTATTTTTAACAATGCAAATGTAGAGAATTTCTTTAATTACATATTACTAGCGTACTAATCAGCTTTTCATACAAACATCATCCTGACAAATTACTCCCTTAGCGAATGAGGTGGCCACTCATACAGCTTTGAACTGGATCAGGTAAGGGGTATTGTCAGGGCTATTCAACTCGTTCCTTTGTAGCTGCTTGCTGTGCCGTAACCTACGCCAAACAAGGATGTTCACGGCGATAAAAATTAACGCCGTTACAAATAAACCTGCTAGTAATATAGGGTGAAGAATCTCTTTGTAAGTCGGCGACAGGTGGTCCTTTTCGGTAAGTTTCATTAAGCGTTTCGCCACACTTCCTTTATAGGGGAGAGGAAGTGCGGGCGTTGTAGAGGTCCACGTGAAGTTCGCGAAGTAAGCACGTTCTCTGATGATTGTCCGTAGGCCAGTCACCATGGAATTCGGGGAAGTCCCGATACAGCCATCTGCTGCGACGAAGATGTGGTTGAAGGATGTGGATCCGTCAGGGCATGATACATTGAAGCCGTCCTTGTCGTATCGTATCCACGAGCCATTATTTAGTCTGCAATTGAATTCTTTATTGTCAAAGGGATAAAGCTTATCCAGACAATTTTCACTTGTATGGGAGAGAGCACCGTCTAGCACTATACCTAACTCGCATGAATCCATCAAGTTTTTACGGAATTCAAATGAGTCAGCTGTACATATTTTTCTATCCATTGCGTCTGAACAGTGAGTTAATTGATTTAAGTCTTTAATGACCGTATATGTTTCCTTGTCTGGGGAAATCAATACGTGTCCTGTCAAACTGGATATTACTGGATTTGAGTGATTCGTCATGAAAGTCGGAAATGGTGATATCCTGTAAGATTGCCAGGCATCAGAAGAATCAAAGGGAATTGTAATCCTAACCTTGTTATTATCTACGTTTACTGTAATTAGGCTGTAATAAAATTCTAACCTATGTTCGTCTAACAAAGGAACATAGCCTAGTTTATCCCTAGTGTTCTCCAGAACTAATTTTAAGTAACGTATAGGCAACAAATGGGGCGACAATACACCTTTAGTTGCTAACGTGATAGCTTCTACATAATCCTTGGATTTCTCAATGAAATGTGCAATTCTGTTATGTATGTGATCTATCTTTGAATCATAATACGTTAATGTTGCTAACAAATCCTGTACTTCCATAATTTGAACGATATTATCTGAATGTTCATTTAACAAATCCATAATTTTATTGATTGAAGCTAACTGATCCCTTAGTTCTGACATAATCAATTCATCTTTATGAGTCAAGAACTCAATTTTCTTATTTTGATTACTAATTTTAAGACGATTGGAAAGTCCTAAACCTAAACTTGCAACAGACCCAAAGATGCTTAATGCAGCATAAATGAACGGATTCCGTCTTTCTTTTTGTTCGTGTCCTACAGTCCACATCAAAAGGTCATAAGCCAAAGATCCTGTCTCTCCAGTCTTATTTTTCAAGTCATCAGATAGCATCTCTGCAACTTTTAATGTTGATCCAAGCAAACTCTTAGTAGTCAAATGAAAATGTCTCCTATGCAACTCATCCAATGATGCAGAAAACCTTGAAATGGCGGTTCTTAAGCTAGTGACATCATTCTCTTGAAGAAAAATTGCTTGCATATGCACTTCGACAATTACGTTGGTTGATGTAATAAAAATGTCTTCTTGTCTTTCAACTATATTGCCATATTTAAAATATATATTCTTAGTCTTAGAACTCATCCCATACGAAAAAAATGTCTGAGCGAACAATATCACTCCCAACAACAAAAAATTCATCTTGGAAACCTGTAACGAGAAAAAATATATGTAATTACTCCTGTATTAAAAAGAAAACTTTTTAGTTACAAAAATTAAAATTTTTCCTCACTTCTTTTTAATTTCTTATGTGAGACAATGGTACTATTCTCTCATCCGTGGGTTGGGCTACGTTTTGAATTCTAAACCTATTGGCCGTTAATGTTTCCAAAATGTTAAATGGGCCTTCAAACTTAGGTGTTAGTTTATAGTTGAGCCCTTTTCTGACATTGATTTGAATATAGATGTTATCACCCACGGTATATGTTTTAGTTGGTTTCGCTATTTTATCATGATTCCTTTTCATTATGATTTGTGATTCTTCTAAATTCTTTCGAAGGATATCATATCGACTTATACTTGCATTTATACATTCTTTTAAAGGATTTGATAGATTAGTTGTAGGCGTTAATACATGGAAAGGTGTTCTAACTGGGGTACCATACAATGCTTCATGCGGTGACATTTTAATTGATATATGATATGAATGATTCAGAGTACTCAGTGCCGCCGGTATTGCAATATCCCAGTTGGGGTCTGATCCCCCTAGTGTTACCCTCAATATATTTAATATCTTCCTATTTGCTCTTTCCACTAGCCCATTAGACTCTGGGTGATATATCATGGTATTGATCTTCTTTATGTTGAGGAATTCACACAATGAGATAAGAAAGTGATTATTAAATTCACCACCCGAGTCTGAGATTATCATGTGTGGAATTCCATGTTTACAAATGTAACACTCGTAAAACTTCCTAGCGCATTCAATCGCAGTTTTAGTTTTAAGCGCTATTAGTTCTGTATATCGAGTTAAAGCATCTATAATCACTAAGAGGTGCTTATTCCCTCTGTCTGACTCGTAAAATCCTGTTAACAAATCTAAATGTATTCTTTCAAAGGGTTGATTGGGAACAGGATAAGCTCCTAAGCTGACAGGTGTTTTCGTATGCCCTTTGTTTTCCTGACATGTGCGACAATTAGCTATGTGTCTTTTTATATCTGTAAGCATTGTATGCCAATAAAACAATGATTTGGCTTTCTGTGACATTAATGAGAACCCAGGGTGTCCATGTAATGGATTTGAATGCAACCAATTCAGGACAGTGGAAACAAGTGAGTTTGGTACTACTACCTGGTCGTTAGTTACATGTGGTGTATTGCGGGTTTTCCTTGTCACAGTCCTACACAGAATATTATCTTTGATTACATAATTCTGCTGCTTATACTTTATATATTCTTTTTCTTTATGATTGCCTTTCAAAGCATTTATAATTGTTTCTATTTTCTGATCTTTTCTTTGCTCAGTCTGTAACAATTCAGCACTCCAGCCTAAATCTTCTTGTTCAGATATTGTTTTTACAATAGGCATGGATGTTGATATATCTATTAATTCAGCTAAAGACTCCGTACAAGATGACACGGGGTTGCGTGATAATGCATCCGCAATGATATTTGCTTTCCCAGGTAAATACCCGATTCTTGCGCCAAAATCTTGAATGATTAAATGCCACCGAGTTCGTTTAGGGCTGTGATTGAAGCCTTTAAAGAACTCTGTTAGTGGTTTATGGTCAGTAAGAACCTTAACGGGATAACCGTAAATTATGAACTTAAAATGCACTAGCGAATTAACAATAGCTAGTCCTTCCTTGTCTATTACTGCATACTTACTTTCGGAAGTTCTCAATTTTCGAGAATAGAAAGCTATCGGGAAAAACTGTTTATCATATTGCTGAAGCAATACCCCTCCTACTCCTAAGTCTGAGGCGTCTGTTGCAATGAAGAATTCCTTACCGAAGTCAGGAAATTTTAAGATAGGAGAACTACACAGTTCATCTTTCAAAGTATTAAACGCCTGTTGATGTTGCTCAGACCATATGAAATCTACGCCCTTCTTCGTAAGATCAGTTAAAGGAGCGGCTATTATTGAATAGTTGCGTATAAAACGCCTGTAATATCCACTACAACCCAGAAATTGCTGTATTCCCTTGACATTAGTAGGTATGGGAAAATTACGTATAGCCGACACCTTATCATGGACTACTTTAAGACCTTGGCTTGACACCATGAAACCCAAATATATTAATTCTGTTTTGAAAAATTCACACTTACTAATCTTTACCCTTAAGTTATGTTGTCTTAATCTCTGTAGTACTAGTTCTAACTTACGTAGATGTTCCTCTAAGGTGTTGGAAAAGATTACAAGATCATCCATATAGGCATGCAATATATCCCCTAACAAGTCTCCAAACACTATGTTAATCATTCTTGTAAATGTTATAGGAGCACAACGTAAACCAAAAGGCATCCGTAAAAATTCATAATGTCCCCTGGCTGTGCTGAAGGCTGTGTATGGGATACTATCTTCTTCTAATGATATCTGGTGAAAGCCTTTAAGTAAGTCCAAACTGGTAAAATATTTATTCTGACCTAACAAAGACAAAATATCGTCAGTACATGGCACTGGGAATCGATCAGGGATCGTTTCCTCGTTTAGACGACGAAAGTCGACGCAGATACGCCATGTTCGATCTTTTTTCGGTACAACTATTAAAGGAAAATTATAAGGGCTATTTGATTTTCTAATGACTCCTTCCTCTAACATTTTACCTACTTCATCATTTATTTCATTCTGGAATTTCATAGGGAGTCTGTACGAGGGTACATATATAATTTTCTGTTTGTCTTTTAACCTTATTTGATGCTCGATCACATCTGTTTTTCCTAAGGATCCATCCGTAGTGGAAAAGACATCTGTATATTTATTTAAAAGTTCAAAAATTTTCTGCTGAATTTCTTCGTCTTGAATGTCCTTACTGATTTTATTTTTAATAGATCGTAAAAGGGATTCATCCGCAACTGATTTAGAGTGATTGATTTCAGCAACGGTAAGAATACGATGTTTATAAACTTCTACATCCAAGACATGTTGATTTTTGTGAATTACTAAAGTGTTATTTAAATGATTACAGACTTCGATATTACATTGCTGATGTGAGCCTACTGTATAAATAGCTTGTGTGACAGACAATCCGTTGGTTTTCAAAGTATCGGAAAGGATTAATATTTCAGATCCCGGTAGTGTTTTCTTTATTTGCACTATTAAATTCGAAGGTATGTTTGGTTCGATATATTGCGTGCAAGATGATATTACGGGTGAACGAGAATTCTGCTGGGTCGCGTATATTATTTCTTTATTAGTGAGACAAGTTATTGGTTCTTCAACGTACGTTACGGTTACATTTGTCGTCTCCTTTTTATCCAAAACTGACTTTAAAGTATTAGAAGACTTATAGAATTTCCCTTTGATATACACGCCGTGCTTTGCAGGAGCTAAGATAATGTTTTGATTTCCCATAGATGGGTATCCTATAATTACAGCTGGATACATATTAATGTTTTTCACAACAACAAATGTATCGGCAAACGTGCGATTACCGACTCTGAACTGAATATGAGTTATGCCTATGACGTTTAATTCATTATTTCCTATACCTGAAAGTCTGATTCCTGATTTTTCAATCGGAAAGTTCGAAAACAACAAATGATGCGTCTTCAAATCCATAATATTACGTGGACTACCAGAGTCAAAAAATAACGTAAAGGATTTGTGTTCTAAATTTACAGCATATAAGGTTGGCCGTAACTCATTTTGGCTTATTATTGTATGAATTCGTTGCAAATCTACGGGAGCATGCACTGTTTTACTTAATTCGGCCGTGTGTTTCATAGGAAAATCTATTGTCTCACAATTATCTGATAAAACATTAAATTGATTATTCAATACTATTGATGTTGACATAAATGACCTTGACCCAACATCACTCTCTTCCCCTCTAGAGTTAACTATGTGGTATTTGCTTTGCTCTGCACATTCTGAAAATTAGGCTGACTTTGCGAGGTCTGGTTTGACGGCCCAGGCTCAGCGATATTTGAAGAAGTGTTTGTTTGTTTCGGACTCTGAACTGCATTGACATTTTGTTGTTTCTTCTTATTGTTAAAATGAGGATTTTTCTTTTTATTTCCATATGGAACTGACTGTGGAATTGACTGTGTATTTCTAGGATATTGTTGTGTCTTACGCGCGTAACATTGACTATAAGAATGTGATCCTGTGTTGTGAACTGAACAAAATTTCGTTCTACAGTCTGCGCTTATGTGACCTTGACGTTTGCAGTTGTAACACGTCACTCCCGCTACTGGATTATTAATTACGTTCACTGTTTGTGGTTTTGTTTCATTCTTAGCAAAAACTTGAGTTAACACGGGATCGAGATCTGGACACTTGGACATGTGCTTCTTTATCTGTTTATAGACATCCAATTCCGTACTTGCAGGCATTAACTTCTTATCAAAGCACCGCACTAAAGCTTCAGGCAACATAAGTGTCATGCAAGTTAAATACATTAATCGTAAAAAATCTTTCACGGAGATATTATCGTTAGTAACCCAAGTGGAATTACCTAAAATGTCCTGATATTCGTTAAGCCTATCAGCTATGAGAGCTGCTCTCTCAACAACATTAAGCCGATTCATAGTGGCTTGATTAAGTGTATTTCGTAACGTTAACACTACATCCAAAGCTTCCTCACCCCCATAGATCGCGCGTAACCTAACTTTGAAATCATCCCAAGTAACTGCTTCCTGAAATGAAACACCTCTTAAATACGCACTCGCATCCCCCTTAGAAAAATCTATAAAACTTTTAGCTTCTTGTAATTGTACAAAAGGATCTACGATTTGTTTGGCATTTAAATGGGCATCAACGGATGAAATCCATGACTCCACATTTTGTGGCAAGAACCCGTTGACACGGCCTTGAAAAGGAAGGATTGCTGACCTGGCATTTACAAGCGTCACAATTGGAGGAGGATTAGCCTGGCCTACACCACTAGGTCCAGGGGTAGGGCTGACAGGAGGAGCCATGACTGCTGTATTCTTTTTTTTTCTATCTCTTTGACCCCTTTCAATCCTATCAAAATATCTATATGAGTACAGACGCCCACTGCGTAAACGCATATGTATAATAAAATTCCCCCAACAATGTTACTAATCCCAATACATTTCCCCCCAAGAGTTTATGAAAGAAAAAGGAATTAGCACAAAGAAAGAAAAATTCTAAATGAGAATTCGGAGTTTCTTATAACAAAGTTTAGGAATTCACTCACCCCAGTAATAATTGACTAACGACTTGTGATAACTACACTTCACTGCACAAACTGAAATGAATACAAAATCTCTGTACTTAGCTTATATATGAAGTCGAGTCGTCTCTCTCTCTCTCTCTCTTGATGTTTTGTTAGCGATGTCTCGTTCTAGTTTCTTGTAGAATGTAGGTCTTCCTGGATATGTTTTGCAATAGTTGAATGCCAGTCCTTGGGTTTCCTAGGATGTTGATTGAAGATTCTATTTGTATACTAACATATGTTGGTGTTAGCATTTTCGTTGGACTTAGTCAAAATTGTAGATTCTTGTAGATAGTTTTATTTTGAAGTCTTGAAGATCATTCTCTGGTTTCACAGCTTTTATGTTGAAGTCTTGAAGATATATCTCTGGTTTTACAGCTATTTATTTTGAAGTCTTGAAGATATTTCTCTAATTCTTAGAGTTTAACCGCTGTCTTTGAGTTTAATCGCTGCCACCATTTATTGGTGTGCTACTGTCTTAAGCACACATTTGAGTATGAGTTGTTTTCAGATGTATTTAAATGGTTTATTGAACACATCTTAGTGGTTTTTAAGTTTTATTGTGAATAACAACTGAGTTAAACATCTCCATCACTGGAGGAAGCTGTGTTGGTCCACATGACCAATTCTGGTGAAGTTTAGATATGAACTGAACAAATTACTGATATCCCAAATATCGTACACTTGCTTTAATTTGGCTAAGTGACGGAATCGGAAGACACCTGCATCCGGTGACGTCACAAACTTTCACACGAAGAGACAATGTGTTGACACTAAGAAAGAATGACAACTTAGCATCTTACATCCTGTTTACAATTTGAGTTGACCATAGCAAATCTCACGGCCAGCTCTTCCAACCAACATGACATATTACGTCATTTGTTTTAAACATGTAATATTACTATTCTAATCATTACAGATGTACATGAAGTGGATATTGCAGTTTTCCTGGGAATGGCTTTAGGCCAACGAGTGGAGCATTCGATGACGGTAAACAGGTAACGATGTCCTCGTAATCTAGGTAGGGGACCTACTGTTTCGATGTGAATTTGTGCAAAATGACGCTGATGTTGAGGAAAGGTGCCCACTCCTGAATTCGTGTGTCGATGTACTTTTGAGGGTTGGCATGAAGTACAGGCCTGGACCCAATCCTTAGCATCCTTAGTAATGCCGTGCCAAATGAAGCAGTGCAGTAGATTGGCAGGAGGGATGTGAAAGACCGTGAATGAAATCAAACACCTGTTGGCGCATAGGAGTAGGTATCCAAGATCGAGGTCTACTAGTACAGACGTCACAGAGGACGGTGGCATTCGAGTCGTGGATGGAGACTTCTTCCCAACAGAGGGATGGGCAGAATGTCCTACATGCTTGGTACTCTGGATCTTTTCGTTGGGTTTCTGCCAAGGCATCATAATCCAATTCTATGGGAATGGCGACCAATGTATTTCTTGGCAGGGCATTGGCAACAGGGTTCATTTTTCCAGGAATGTGTTGATAGGTACAATTGTATTCAGCCACGGTGGATAGATATTAAAGTTGATGGGTGGACCAGGCATCGTACTATCAGTGAAGATGAGCACCAGAGGCATGTGGTCCGTGCGAATGACGAAGGGCGTACCATCTAAGAAGTGACCAAAGTGACTGACAGCCAGATTCTGCCTTGAACAGTTTTCTACTGAAGAAAGCAGAGTGAGCCATTGACCACCTGCTTGAGTACTGCACCAATAGTAACATTGCTGACATCGGTGAAGAGAAGGATTTGGGCATGGGGCACGGGAAACGTGAGAGCAGCAGCGGTTGATAAGGCATTCTTTGCGTTGCAGAAGGCCACATCTTGAAGGGGACCCCACTCCAGGTCTTTTGGCTTGCCCTTGAGGGAGGTGTAGAGGGTGTCAAGAGTGATGTGAGGGCTAGCAGGAAACGGTAATAATAGTTGATCAGGCCCAAGAATTCTTGCCGTGCTTTGACGGACGAGGGTGTGGGGAAGTTCTGAACTGCTACTACCTTCTCAGGGAGGGGTAGACTCCTTCATGAGTGATGCGGTGCTCTAAGAATGATACCTCTTGGTCGTGAAGGTACACTCGTCATACCAGACTACAAGGCTGCTCTGTTGTAAACGGTCGAGCATGATGCGTAGGTGATGGAGGTGTTGCCTGTTGAGGAAGAAAACACAAGTACAGTATGTCATCCACGTAACAATGTCATCCACGTAACATACACAGAAGGGGAGGCCCCTAAGATGCCATCAAGGAGGTGTTGAAAAGCGGCTGTACCATTACGAAAGCCAAAATAGGAGTAATTGGAGTTGTAAGTACCGAAGGGGGTTGGTGATGGCAGTCTTGAGGATGTCTTCTGGGTTCATGGTCACCTGATGATATCCCTTCAGGAGGTCGAGCATAGAAAAAACCTTTGCTTTGTGCAATTAGGAAGTCAAGTCAGCGATGCTTGATAGTGGTTAATGATCCAAATTCTGTATACATGTTCAGGCATCTGTAAACCACACATGGATGCAGAGAGCCCTCTTTCTTCAGGACGATGTGCAAGGGTGAGGACCATGGGCTTGAGGCCTTTTGGCAAAGGCCCATTTCTTCCATTTCGGTGAATGTTTGGTTAGTGGCTGCCAAACAGTCTGGTATCATACGCCTGAATCTGGCGAACATTGTGGGTTCCGTAGTCTTCATAGGGTGATAAATACTGTATTTGGTGGGAATTGTGGGCGCTTGATGAAGTTCTGGATGAAAAACTTCCGGGTACAATGTGAGGAGATAGGCATAGGCATCCATGGGTGCGCTGATGTAGAGAGCAAGGTCAAAGAGGGCGGGTTGAAGAGATGTCGCAGAGTACGATTAGTTGCGCACCAACTAATCATCAGTGAGGAACATCAACCAGGAGGTAGAAATGTTAGAGGAAATCTGCACCGAGGATTGGCAATGTGACATCAGCAACGAGAAACTTCCAGTTATATTTGGCGCTTCCTAATGATAATGTGAGGGTGTCATAACTGTGGGTGGGTATCGCAGATCTGTTGGCAGCTACCAGCTAAATGTTGGCAGACTTAGACAGACTATGCCGTGTCCTGGAAAGTGACTTTGGCAGAAAAAAATGGAAAGTACCCGTGTCTACCAAAAATCGCACGCCCATACCTGCATCATGTTAAAAGAAAAGATTAGTGACACGGGGGCCACCACTCCAAGCTATGGCCTACTTACGCATTGTTTGGCCAATGATAACCGTTCAAGTATTTCTTTGCAGCAGCCTCGAATCTGGAGTGGTAATAGCATAACTGCGGCCGATGGTCATCAGTGAGTGGCTGGAGAGGTCGTTAGTTGGGGCATGAGTGAGGGTGATATATGTGGATGGTGGGCGGCTTTTATCACCGCTCTGTCACATCATGGGATGGGCGTCTGTGTCCCACCCCATTCGCATCAACTTCAGCCGATGTTGAAAAGTTATTCTCTTTGTCAAGAGTGGGGGCCGTTGATTAAGGTCTTGAAGGTGGTGAAGTGGCTGTCCATAATGGCGTTGACTTTGGTCATCAGGTTCTTCATGGGTAAGACATCGACATCGGGAATGGCAGTGCTTACAGGTTCAGGTAGGTGCTGTACCCAAAGGGCATGTTGTAACTTCATTTCACGAGGAGAGCCATCTGCGGCAGGTTGCAGGTGAGCAATATTGATTATTTCCCTGAGTCCCAGCGAAGCCTTTTGGTCCCCCAATGGTTGGTGAGAGAGCTGAAAAAGCTTGGCTATACAGGTGGCTGGCGATGCAGAATATACTCCAGGAGGTATGTTTTGAAGGTGTTGTACACTATTTAGGTGTTCCCTTGTTTGCAAGCCAATCAGAGATTTCTTGGAACGTGTCTTTGGGGATCGCCGTTAGGCTGCTTCACTGCTTGATTGAGTCACACCCTTGATGTGAAACTGGACTTTGGCATGCTGGAACCAAATGAACGCTTCACCGCTAGCGAATGGTGGCAGTGTAATTGAGGCGGTGTGTGTATATAGAAGAGTCAGGTTCAGTGGGTGGCATCATCAAACAGTAGGGCACAGCAGTGAGGGGGATGGTAGGAGGGAACGAGTCCTTCGATGGTCATTAATTGTACGGGAGAGCCATTAGGTTGTAACTTAAAGGAGAGGTGAATGCAACTAACTTTTTTTCAATGGACAGCAAGCTTATATACATGAGTTTCAGAGGAAGAAGGTCACAAAAATTCAAACAGGTTCTTTTAACAGTGAGGTGTAGAGTAAGATATTCAATAAAAAGTAAAATACCGTTACACTGTACGAGTGTGTATGGAACACGGGCGGTACAGATGGATTGGCGAACCAAGGAAATTTGCGGCCGTGGACGAGCATGAAAAGACCATAAAAAGACGCAAGTGGAAGGACATGTCTGAGGCCTTTGTTCTTGAATGGCCTGGTTACGACTGGTGTTGATGATGATGATATATATATATATATATATATATATATATATCTATATATATATATCTATATATATATATATATATATCTATATATATATATATATATATATATATATATATATATATATATATATATACACACACTCTTTGTTACATAGAGGATATACCATACAACTGATGCCACATTATTTTTTAACGATTCCTCTAGACATTCTTTTCGGCTTCTGACCCTTGGCGTTGTGTTCATAAGAATAAAGAATGTTATCACTATTATAAAATATTTATTTCACAGAATAAATATTTCTGAAATGAATAAGGCCATTGGCAATATAATATTATCATTATTTGGTGCAAAATTGAAAAGAAAGTAATGCAAGTGCTATCACCTTTAGAATATTGTAAGTTAGAATATTCCGCAAACACTGCTTGATAAATTTATTATTAGTATTTTACATACTCAGGCATGAAATTATTTTGTTAATGATTTGAAAGAAAAAAATAAAAGACCTTAAATGATAAACATAAACAAAACACATTCATGGTGAACGAAAAACCCAAAGTTTAGAATGGCAAAGATATATTTCCTAATTGCCACTGAAACACAGAATCCCTTTAGTAACCATTAAATGACCTGTTAGGCCCCTCCTCCGTTTCCTGGAAGCAACGTTCATCCATTTTGGGCCCCAATAACATCTCACTGTATTTTGATTACCTCTGACGGGAAAGACCGGCAGAATTCAACTTGATATTTAGCTGTGCTGCCATCCCCCTTTATTGCCATGATTTCTCAATTTAGACCTTTTACTCTCTCTCTCTCTCTCTCTCTCTCTCTCTCTCTCTCTCTCTCTCTCTCTCTCTCTCTCTCTCTCTCGGGTAACTACAAACTTACATTCCTTATTTCTTGCCTGTGGGTGTGATTAGACGTTTATGACCTAAGAGACATTTTAAGTAACCAATGTATATGGTGAATAGTAGACTGGCGTAGGTAAGGGGGTTAGGACGGGCGCTACTTTTTGAAGATGCTGCCCCCCCCCCCGTCTCCAAGAGAGGGATATCCTCCAGAGCAGGATCATAAATTAAAGTATGTATGTATGTATGTATGTATGTATGTATAAATCTTGATGAAGTCACTGGCAGCAGGGTGACGGATTGGGTTTAAGGCGATAGATAAGATGTCTTATGCCTTTACTCCTGATGCTTGGCAGATGATCTTACTGGAATCAGTATGGACCAGCAAGGGTCACTTGCCTTAGTTAGATAGGCACTGCGCATCACAAGGAACTGGCTATCCTTTGATGAATTTAGCCAAGGAATCCTCTATGGATTTGTCAGTATATGAAAAACAAAACTGATATAATGGACCCCCGTCCCGAGTGTTTGCGGGGTGCTAAGAATCTCTCGGTTTATGAATACTAAAGAATTATTGAAAATTTGTAATTGTAATATTAGAACCATGAACCAGATTGGGAAATTACAGCAAGTGGGGAATTAACTTATGAAATATAGGTTGGATATGTTGGCCCTAACTGAAACGCGTTTTAAGGGGATTGGTAAAGGAATCTTAGACCAAGGCAATATATACATATATCTACTCAAAAGAACCGATGGTGTTGGAAGAGAAGGGGTAAGGATAATGATGACACCAAGAACAGAAAAGGCATTGACGGAATGGAGAGCTGTGAATTGTAGATTGTTACTTGCAAAGTTTATTATTATTATTATTATTATTATTATTATTATTATTATTATTATTATTATTATAAATGTTAATTTTGTTCAGTGGAAGCTGGCTTGTTATAACTTTGAGGTTAGTTTCTTATCTATAGATGTTCGGAACAATTTTATTCTTTTTAACAGGGGCATAATACTTTTAATTAACATAAAAAATTTTAAGTAATTTTTATTTTTCCTAACATACTTACCGAGAACTACTTTCTTAGGAGTTACTGGTAATCTCCTCTCTACCGACCAGAGTTTTGCGTAGATTACCCCCTACCCCGCTTTCTAAGGAGGCCTACCCCCGGCATTAAGGAATGTGCCCCGAGGGTAGGCTCATCGTAGGTCGCTGCCCGGCTGGGTCAGTTCATCAGTAAGTTCTATTGGATTAGCACAATGCTAGCAAGGGAAGAGAGGCACTCGGGGAAGGAAGGGAGGGTCATTACCCGAAAGTAGTTCTCGGTAAGTATGTTAGGAAAAATATAAATTACTTAAAATTTTTGATTTGTTCCAACACGAATACTTACCTCGAACTACTTTCTTAGGAGACTTACACTTTAGGAGGCGGGAGTGCTATTCTGACCCCCTGACCCGGGACGTGGAGGCCAAGAGGCCCAGGGATAACGGGACCTACTAGAAAGCGGATGCGAGGGTAACTACACAAAAGTTCACGTTAGTGTCTAAGTACTCACCCTTTGAAAAACTTCTTCTGACGTTCCTTCCAGTAGCGTAGTCGCGAAGAATGTGTTATCCTATGGTATCAGTCGGTATTCCCCGAAGAGGCAAGGAAGCAACTGGGTAGGAGGTAGGAAACTGCACTTGTGCCTACCGGTTGCTAGCCTTGATTGCGCCTGGGGCTTTTACCATTACACCGCTTGGAGGGCGGAGATGACTGTTCCAATGGAGAACCCATCTAAGGATTTCCTCGAGTAGTCCTTGAGGTAATGGGCAGTAAAGGTTGACTGGTTCGACCAAGTACCTGCTCGCAGGATCTGCCCCACTGCCATGTTTTTCTCAAAGGCTAAGGAGGTGCTCAGGCCCCTGATGTCATGAGGCTGGGGGGTGCCTGGCACTGCTATGCCATCTTCCTTGTAGGCTCTGGCAATAACTTGTCTCAACCAGAAGGAAATGGTGTTTTTGGAAACTTGTTTCTTATTAATACCTGTGGAAACGAAGATGCCTGGTCGGATATGAGCTGTTCTTTCCAGGTATTTCCTAATTGTTCGTACAGGGCATAATTTTAAATCTTCTGCATTACCTGTCTTAGGGATGGCAGGAATTGAGAAACCCTCGAACTTCGGATCCCAGACTGCTGGGTTCTGAGTCTTGGCCACAAAAGAAGGCACGAACTTGAAGGATACTTCTTTCCACCCCTTCGAATGAGAAACGTCGTATGACAGACCATGGATCTCTCCCACTCTCTTAGCGGACGCCAAGGCCAGAAGAAGACGGCCTTGAGGGTGAGATCTCTGTCTACGATATCCTTCAAGGGTTCAAAGGGGGGACGACACAGCATCTTCAGGACCTTGGCTAAGTCCCACTGGGGCACCCTACTCGCCTGTGGGGGACAGGACTGCTCGAAACTCTTGACAAGCATCGCTATATGTCTCGAGGCCCCCAGGTCGATGCCCTTCAGGAGGAAGACTTGGCCTAAGGCGGCTCGAACTCCTTTTATGGCTGGAATTGACATTCCCACCTTGTCCCTAAGAAATACCAGAAAATCTGCTATGTCTGGGACATGGGCCTTAAGAGGTCTAATGTGCCTCTCAGAGCACCACTTCGTGAAGGAGGCCCATTTTGCTTGGTAGACCGCGGCTGACGACTTTCTCAGGTATAGAGACATTCTCTTAGCCGTGGAGGAAGAATATCCTTCTTTCTTCAGGAGCCGCTCGATAGTCTCCAGGTGTGAAGAAATAGGGAGAGTGGGTTGTCGTGGAGCCTGAGAAAATGAGGCTGATGCAGAAGGTCTGACCTGACGGGCAGAGGCCACGGCGGTTGACTCGACAGGTCTTTTAGGTCCGCGAACCACTCTCTCTCTCTGGCCACCAGGGCGCTACCAAAGTCATCTTTAGGTTTCGGGCTGTCCTTACTCTGTTTAGCACTTGTCTTATCAACGTGAAAGGGGGAAAAGCGTACACATCCAGATTGTCCCACTTGTGCTGAAAGGCGTCTTCTAAGGCTGCTTTTGGGTCTGGTACAGGAGAGCAATAGACTGGGAGTTGGGCGTTGAGTTTTGTTGCAAAGAGGTCCATCACCGGGGAACCCCAGCGCTGGATGATGAGCTTGGCTACTTCTGGGAGAAGGGACCATTCTGTCCCTACTATCTGGCCCATTCTGCTGAGGCCGTCGGCCAGAACGTTTTTCTTTCCGGGAATGAACCTTGCTAACATCACCACTTGATTTTCTTCCGCCCAATCTAGAATTTCTATGGTGAGATTGCACAACTCCTTCGATTTCAAGGCTCCCTGTTTCTTTATGTATGCCACTACCGTGGCGTTGTCGCACGTCAACGCCACGGTGTTTCCCTTTAGTAGACTTGCGAAGTGCAGGCAAGCCTTCTGGACTGCTTTCAACTCCAGGACATTGATGTGGAGTTCCCTCTCCCCGTCCAACCAGGTCCCTCGTGCCGTTTCATCGAGGAGATGGGCTCCCCATCCCTGGTTGGAGGCGTCTGTGAACAGTAGTAACTCGGGAGGGCCGGTCCCGAAGGGCATCCCCTTGAGTGAGTTCGACTGGCAATGCCACCATTCCAGGGAGGGTCTCGTGTTTGGTAGGACTGGGATTAGCACCTGTTGCGAGTCCAGCTGGCACCAGAGGTTCTTCAGATTCCATTGTATGGATCTGAGCCTTACCCTCCCTTGGGGAACTAGTTTCTCCAATGAGACCAGGTGACCTATCAGCCTCTGCCAGTCTTTCGCTCTCCTGGGGTGCTCTGACAGGAACGGCTGAATGATGTGCCTGAGGTTTCTTATCCTGTCCTCCGAAGGGAAAGCTTTTCCCCGAATAGTGTCTAATTTCATTCCCAAGTAGTTCATTCTGGTGGATGGGGATAGATTTGACTTCTTCGGGTTGATTACGATTCCCAGATCCTTGCAAAACTGGAGGAGACTTCTCCCTTGTTCCTCCAAGAGGACCTTTGAGGCGGAAAGAAGCAACCAGTCGTCCAGGTATCTGATAAGGCGAATGCCTCGTTCGTGAGCCCACACTGAGACAGTCGTGAAGACTCTCGTGAACACCTGGGGCGCTGTTGACAGACCGAAGCAAAGGGTCATGAATTGCAGGATCTGGGAACCCCATTTCACCCGGAGGAACTTCCGACTCGAGGGGTGGACCGGAATTTGGAAGTATGCGTCCTTGAGGTCTATGGTCATCATATAATCTTTCTCCCTCAAGGACAGCAGGACTGACTTCGGAGTGTCCATTTTGAAGTCCGTCTTCTTGACGAACTTGTTGAGAGCTGACAGATCTATAACCGGTCTCCACCCCCCGGTCGCTTTCTCTACCTGGAACAGGCGACTGTAGAAACCTGGCCCTGGGAGAAGAACTTCTTTCATGGCGCCCTTCTCTAACATGGAGGATACCTCCTCTTGAAGGGCGGTCCTCTTTAACGGGTCTTTGGGAGCTAGCCATTCCGCCCGGCTGGCCGGAATAAGAGGGGGTGGTTCTGTTAAGAACGGAAGTCTGTAGCACTCCTTTAGTACGGACACTGTCCAAGGCTCTGCTCCTTGAGCCTTCCATGCTTGCCAATGACGTCTGAGGCATCCCCCAACCCGAGGCTTGGGCGGGGATAGGGGGCCTCCCACTCTATCTTCTTCTGGAGGGGCGGCCTGATCTGCCTCTCCTAGAGGCGGAGTAACCCGACCTGAAGGAGCTTGAGGGCGCTGGAGCTCCCCTGCGAGGGGGCTGAGGCGTTGCGGACCAGGAGGAAGAGGGGGCCTCTCTCCTCGTAGTGCTGGTAGAGGCTTGGGGCGTCGCGGCACTATCCGAGACGGAACTCTTGTAGGGCGGTCTCCTAGAAGTCGTAGGTCTGGGGATGTTAGCCTCCTTCTTCGAGACCTTCTCCATGATGGCCTCTAGTTCCTTCAGGGGAAACAAAGACTCTCCCCACAAGGGTAAGCTGCGAATGGCCCGCGCCTCCCTGTCTGGTACCTTCCGAGACATCTTCGCCAGTACAGTGTCTCGCTTACGGAGCACCCAGTTAGCCGTCAGTGCGAGCGACTGATACGTCAAAAACTTAAGGGTTTTACCCCCGGAGGTAATGAGGTCTCTCAGGAGGCCTTGCTGGTCAGGGTCCTCGGGGTCGAAGGAGGCTTGTACCCCTACCAAAGTGGAAGCCCACCAGTCCAGCCAAGAGGAGACGTTCACCAAGTCCCTCGACATTTCCTCCATCATGGAGGCTTCTGCTGGCGAGAAACAGACTGGGGCCGAAGAGGCTCTATCGTCTGAGACGCCCTGACTCAGGATGTCGATGGCCGACTCCACCTTACAGGGGCCTGGGCGTCGTCCCGCTGGCACATAGACTTTGCCTTGGGTTCTGAGGCCCTGGAGCAATATCGAGGAACTCTGGGTTTTGGGGGCCTCGGCATTGCTGGCCACTACCTTGTCGACATACTCCTGCCATAGGACTAGATCTCGGGCTAGAGGAAGTGCTAGGGACGTCTTAGGTTGGGTGGGAGTCTGCATGATCCTCAAAAGGCTTGACCTCCAGTAATCCTCGTCCGTAGCCGTAGGTTCCTCTATTTTGTGGTGCCTTCTGATAAGGCCCACCACTCTCCTATAGGCGGAGTCCTCCGTCGGGGAACCCTCCCCTCCGTCAGCCGAGGTCTCGGCTTGGGGCCGGGGAGCTGGGTTACCGGGCACGCCGACTGGACGTCTAGCTCTTAGTGCCAGGGGCGTCGTCCTGCCGAGGTAATGGATCTCATCCACGGGTATGTCCGCACCAGGGGCCTGGGTTAACGCAGGCATCGCTGGTTCAGCGGGGACTCTCGTTCGCCCTAGGGCTCTGGGTGCCAAGGACGCGGTTCCCGTGGGCTGACCCGACAGCGGGAACCGTTCCTTCCGACCCGAAGGCCGCACCAGCTGGGCTGGTTCGGCCAGGCCGCCTGATGAGAAGCGCGTTTCCCCCCGCTGGGCGGGGTGAACCGGAGGCTTCGAGGACTTATGCCTTCTAGAGAGGTCTTTCCTGCGGGCTAGGTCGTGAGGGTCAAGGCTGTGCTTAGAGGACGGCAGCCTTGGCGACCGCTCTCTGGACCGGCGGTCCGGGGAACAAAGCACCTTTGAGTCCCGAGATACGTAGATCCAGGCGCCACCGGGAGATCTACTCCTCCTATACTTACGCCCTGGGGAGCGGGAGCGCTTGCTGCTATACCGGGAACGTGACCTCGAACGGGAACGTTCGCTCCTGGACCACTCCCTCTGACGACGGTGTTTTACCCTGACTTCTTCCTCTGACGAGGAATAAACGTCCGATGAACCCGACGACACTGTGTTTATCGCATGTCGGCCGGTAGCGGGGACTGCGGGGGACTTCTTCGGGCGTTGAACGCCAGAGGTCGAGGGCTGGAGGAAGTCTTCGGGGACTTCCGTGAGGGGGGCCGGGAACGGCTCAAAAAGTTCCATTCCAGGGAGCCAGGGGTCCAGGGTCACATCCATCCTTAGGGGTGACCTACCCGGCGTCTTCGGGAGCCTCCAACCGAAGGCATCGTTACCCGAAGGTCGAACTTTCTTCTGGTTGTCTCCGCCTAACGACGATCCAGAAGCACAGGCCCACGAGGGCGGCGGAGATACCGACACCGCGTTACTACCCCACAAGGGGTCATCGGAGGAAGCGTGCCCCCCGAGCACAAGGGCCGACTCTCCGGACGCACTACTGGGTCCTTCACTAGCCCTAGAAGGGCCCGCAATCGGCACTGCACTTACACTGGGCTCCTGGGAAAGGACACCTTGTTCATTTTCTACACCAGACTTACCTCGTCCCCTACTCTGTGTAGGGGACGGCAAAACCGAGGCCCCGTCGGACCGCTCACTGGGTGATGGTAGCGGCGAAGAAACACTAGCTTTCCTGGGGGAACGTTTCGCCGATTTCCTCTTTTTGGTACCGTACCGTACCCACTGGATATCGCTCCAGTCTACACACTCGGGGCACGTATCTGCTGACGAACAAACCCTTCCCCTACAGGAGGAGCAAAGGGAGTGAGGATCCACTTCAGGCTTGGAGAGGAACGCTCCACACGATTTACCGGCTCTAGGCCCCCGGACAACGGCGGATTTGCTCCATAATGCACACAACGCACGACACAAGCATGAAGGGAATCAATGAAAACACTGGGTAAGCACACGGGTGGAAGGTGAACGCACAGGAACACCCGGGATAAGTACACTGGAAAAATGCAAGTTATCACGCGGGGAACACGTGGGGCACTAGAACGCACACAAAGGATCGATAGAGAACGAGAGCGAGGTGTTCACACGTCGCGACCAGAGAACTTACTGATGAGCTGACCCAGCCGGGCAGCGACCTACGATGAGCCTACCCTCGGGGCACATTCCTTAATGCCGGGGGTAGGCCTCCTTAGAAAGCGGGGTGGGGGGGTAATCTACGCAAAACTCTGGTCGGTAGAGAGGAGATTATCAGTAACTCCTAAGAAAGTAGTTCGAGGTAAGTATTCGTGTTGGAACAAATGTAGTTTTAACAGATATGTCGACGGAAAAAAAAAAGTTTAAATATAGTTCTGTGATAACAAAAAGATTCCTTTGTTGCCTATTAGGTAGCCATAAACCACAAAAAATATGTATATGAAAGGATAGGATAAGAAAAAATGGTATAATTCAAGATAGTTGCATATATTGTTTGATCAACTAACTATTACTCTCTTTGCCACAACTAGCTATAACTCTCTTTGCCATGTGAAAAATAAAAAGATACTCAAATAACGTATGCCTTGGAAATAAGATAAAGGTTTATAAATTTCTAACTTGCCTTTCATTCTTTAGCAGATAAATTAACACTGACCTGTCATTTTGTCAGTCAAAAATGATATGTGGGTAATTAAGATATCAACATGTTGATGGCTAATTTCTATTAATATACGATATCTAATCAAGATTAATTTTGTCGATGTTTAAGTTTAATTTAAACGTGTAATATGTAGTTTAATGCCAATAGGCGACCTTATATAAACTGAGAGATTATGTTGCTAATGAATGTTAAAGGTCAAGGTTAATGTATGAATGAAAATTTATAATCATATTGAAATTTGCCTTTTTTTTCCAATTCTGTTTGCACTGATTAACAAAAATCTTGTAAGGGATCTTTATGGGGTCATAAGAATAACAGATGGGTGTGTCCCACCATTTTTAACGTAAATTTCTATCTTTAGCTCCTTTATGTTATGAGACTGACGTGTTACGAAGTCTTTTCATATGACTGGAATTTGGCGCGCTGAAAAATATCAGATGAATTTAAATAAATTATGCGACTCTATACATATCAGGCTAGAGCCATGCGGTATATTGATATAACTTATTTCGAAACAATGGGCCGAAATTGCTGCATATTCAGCTACACAATAATGCAAATTTGGCTCATAATTACGTTAGTTTATGAATATTCATAGCATTGCAGTTTTGGGCTTTCATATATTCTGTACTCTTTTTTTTACTATCAAATAGAGACATTATTCGTGACTCGTTTGTTGACTAAACTCAATATCTGAAATGTAAATGAGGCAAACTCCATCTGTTGCAGGTCACCAAATTTGAGTTTAAAGGATTTGATTTACCGGGTAGGTTTTTTTTTTCACCTGAACTGAAACCAGGTTAACAAAGTTTATTTGTATGTATGTATGTATGTATGTATGTATGTATGTATGTATGTATGTATATCCTAAATTTTAACGTTTTTTCTGTTGAAGGCCACAAGGTTGGTATCAATCAAATATGTCGCAAAGTATCATTGGCTAAAGAGGATTCAAGTTTTGTTTAATTTTGGCGAAATAGTGTTTTTTTGTACTTGAATTAATAAGAAACGTTACAAATATGATTTGGGACTATTTCATATTTTCTCACCAATAAGTATTGAATTGGGAATGACAATAATTGTTCATCTCAAACGCGACACGATGCTAAGATACAAGCTTATTATTATTATTATTATTATTATTATTATTATTATTATTATTATTATTATTAGCTAAGCTATAACTTTATTTGGAAAAGCAGGATGGTATAAACCCAAGGGCCCCAATAGGGAAAAGAGCCCAGTGAAGAAAGGAAAGCGATAGAACAGTGTTCCTGAGTGTACCTCAAGCATGAGAACTCTAACCCAAAATAGTGGAAGACCATGGTACAGAAGTTATTGCGCAAGATTTTATGCAAGAACTTATAGGAATAATCATAATTCATTACACGGAATTAATGCAAGAGGACTTAGTGGCCCAGGGTCCTTTTGTTCTGCTTCTCCTCAGTGATATTCCTCTCATCCGTTAAGATAAAATGGACATTGGAATAAATGTAATATATGTTACTTTCTCTCATACTGTCTTGAAAATAGAACAAGATACTTTACCACATATATTCTCTTTCATAACCATCTAACGACAATTTAAATGTTATCAGAATAAAAATTTTTAGGTAAATTCAAATTAACAAGTCTTAGAAATTATAACAGGATTGTAGATTATGTGCTTCTAGCTTATTAGGTTGTGTAGCCTTTATAGATGAATTATGCATTCATATAAATTTCAAATGGAGCTATTTTCCCAATGAAACGAAGAATATTTCATGTAAATATCCTTGAGATCCGTCATGAAACGACGAGTCATAGTTATTTATAAATAGGCACCACATGACCCTTTGCCATTAGTCACTGTTGACAGCTACTATTCATTTTTTATACTTTCCTGGCGAAAGGCTTTTGAACTTGAAATGATGTATAAATCCTCCTCAAAAGTTTGAGAAAAACAACGTAGGCCTTAAGAAACTTTAGTCAGCAGACGTTCCCTAGTTTTGTTTTATCCCGGAGGATGTATCTATGCATACACGAACACGCACGCGCACACACACACACAGACACACCCACCTACACACACACACACACACACACACACATATATATATATATATATATATATATAAAGAGAGAGAGAGAGAGAGAGAGAGAGAGAGAGAGAGAGAGAGAGAGAGAGAGAGAGAGAGAGAGAGAGTGGATTATGCATGAAAGGCTGTCAATTTACTAGGGAAACCTCCAGAGAACAGACTGCCTGTAATATTATGTGAAATATGAAAGAGAGAAAGCAAAAGATATAAATAGATCGATATAGATTTACTAACAACTAAACATATACATACTAGCAACAACAATATGAGAAAACGCACTAAGATGATAATGAACTAGCTTTACAGTAGCATCTCCATTAAGACTATTCCCCAAATTCACAAAAGAGGGAGTGAAAAATCTTGATTTTGTAAAGTGATATCAAGGCATCTCGGTAGGTTACGGAAGTCGAATCATTGCAAGGCGAGTAGCACGCAATGACTAGAGATCTTGCATCCGCTAAAATGATGGGGGAAATTTTCTGTTGAGATAGAATTGATAGAAGGCTGTTAAACCTAGATATCTTGAAGGTGTTATAATAAATTACCACTTCATGTCAAGGAAACAATATTGCCATTGGTCAATTTATATTCATAATGATGCAAAATTGTCAATTTTGAAATTGAATTTAATATCAAATATCATCAAATATTTTTATCGCATCGTACAGAATTACTAAGACACAGAAAATCAGGGAGTTTGAACATGTTACGAGATCAGCTACTTGATATAGCCCAAGTTTGAGTGAAGTTTACTCACTTACCAGATTAGAATTAGATAAGTGTTCCGTTCCATCTTAGTCAATGTTATCAACAAATTCTTATTGCATTAGTGGGACTGGGACCAAACTCAGCAATAGAATTTGCATCCTCTGCATACTATATCATTATATCTTCTACTTCACCACTAATGTATCGGGTGAAGAGGAATAACAACGGTAGTTTCCCAACACTATTCCATGAAACACTGGGGTTGATTGGCCTAGTGTTATGAAGAACATCATCAGCAGCACTCTCTGCTGCCATTCGCTTGTAAATCTATTTAACCTTCTTCTCAAATTTGATATATTTTTTTGTAAAACCAGGTCCAAGAGAACAATTCTGGACTTGTGTTGAATCTGAAGGTTTTTGTAGATGTTATAAAATCGATTCCAGTAAACGTCACTTTTTAGGCCAATAAACGTGAGGCAATTGTAAAATCGGGAATCTATAAACAGCATTAGAGAGCAACAGATGTAAAAGGTCAATCTGGAAGTAGCCTTCCATTTTCTCAGATAATTCTAAAAATGAAAACTTGTAAGTCATCATCAGCATTACCTGGACTATCCAGAAGAATTTCAGCGTTCCTCAAGGGTAAATATATTTTAAGAAAAATTAAGAATGACAATCTCCAAGGAAAGGGAAAGCCATCCGAGAACTGTTCAACCTCAAAGTAGCCGTAAAAATTTATTTGCGTTTTCTACAGGCAAAAATAACACTTTTTCAAAATACATATACAGATGGTATTTTCTTGATCCGCCACAGAGGAGCCAAGGAATTGACACGCCCAGTTTTCTTTACCCGCCACAGATTAGCCAAGGAATTGACGCGCCCCATTTTCTTTATCCGCCACAGATTAGCCAAGAATTTGACATGCCCCGTTTTCTTTATCCGCCGCAGATAATTGACACGCCCCGTTTTCTTTACCCGCCACAGATTAGCCAAGGAATTGACACGCCCCGTTTTCTTTATCCGCCACAGATCAGCCAAGGAATTGACACGCCCAGTTTTCTTTATCCGCCACAGAATACCCAAGGAATTGACACGCCCCATTTTCTTTATCCGCCACAGATTAGCCAAGGAATTGACACGCCCCGTTTTCTTTATCTGCCAAAGATTAGCCAAGGAATTGACACGCCCCGTTTTCTTTATCCGCCACATATTAGCCAAGGAATTGACATGCCCCGTTTTCTTTATCCGCCACAGATTAGCCAAGGAATTGACACGCCCCATTTTCTTTATCCGCCACATATTAGCCAAGGAATTGACACGCCCCGTTTTCTTTATCCGCCACAAAATAGCCAAGGAATTGACACGCCCTGTTTTCTTTATCCACCACAGATTAGCCAAGGAATTGACACGCCCCATTTTCTTCATCCGCCACAAATTAGCCAAGGAATTGACACGCCCTGTTTTCTTTATCCACCACAGATTAGCCAAGGAATTGACACGACTCTTTTTCTTTTTAATCAGGGATCATTTTCTATTCTTCGTATCATTAAAGGTTTAAAAGTAAGTCATGAATGGCAGAGACAAGGGTCAGTGACAGTGCCATAGAGACTGACCATATAAGCATATGATCAGCACCTAAGCCCCGTCTCCACCCAAGCTAGGACCAGGGAAGGTCAAGTAATGGCTGTTAATGATTCAGCAGGTTGACCTATAGGCTTCCCCAAATCCTCCATCCTTGGCTCACAATGATAGTGAGGTTGCAAACACAACAAGAAACTATCAAGCTTGAGCGGACTTCGAACTCTCGTCCAGCAGATCGTCAGGCATGGACGTTTCCAATAGGCGACCGCAATATTCGTCCCCCAGCTATACAGCATTTTCTTATTTTTCAAAGTCATCAGATAAAACGAAAGAACCTCTGTAATCATTTTCTAAACTGGTTTCGTTCCCAGTAATTATTAAAAAATATCATCATAATAGTAACTCTACTATACTTGATACTAACTAGTTTTATTGGAGCCTTAGGGCAGAGGGTTTTCATCGTATTTTGAATATGGTTTATCCATCTCCATTACGAGTTATAAAATTGTCCTTATTTCATTACCTCTTTCACGTTAGGACTTTTCTTGCACATCCGCAAAGAACCACCGACTCTCTCGTAGTCATATTTTAGTTACTTATCAAGAAGGAAACAACAAAATATATTGTCATGTGCTTCATGAATAATCCCTAGAACAAGTTTATATATATCAAATTACCATTCGATTATGTATATTTCCCTTGACATGGATATTATGAAAAATAGTCAAAACAATCTTTACAGAGAGGGTTTCAGATCACGACTTAAAAGTAGAGAAGATGGTATTCAGAGCACGATCTCCAGCTGCTAGACATTCCTTAATTAATTGCGACCCTCGAAATCTGAGGCATTCGGTCTCCTTGCATACATCAACTCGGAATAAAGAGAATAGAATTATTTTCACCTTTCGTTAATGTTCTAGACGTCTAAATTCCATTTTTCTTTCTAATGTATGGGAAGGAATTTCAACCGAAGGGAATAAAATCTCCATATAATTAAATTAAGGTTTATTACCATTCCAGGGGGCCTCATTAGGGCCGACTCTCGATTCTTTCATGGTGAAGTTTTGGGCTTTTGGTCATTTAACTTATGTATTTCTTAAATGAATTGTTTTAAAATGCAGTTAAATATATTATTCAATTAGGGTTTTGGAGGCCTATTATGAACGTCCATGCATGGGGATATGCCGGGCTGGGGTTCGAGTTCTGTTCAAGCTCTAGAGTTTCTAGTAGTGTCTGTAACCTCACCATCTATGTGAGCTAAGGATTGGTGGTTTAGGGGAGCCTATAGGTCTACCTACTAAGTCATCAGCACCCATTGCCTGGCCCTCCGTGCACCCAGCTCGGATGGAGAGGGGCTTGGCGCTGATCATGTGTACAGCATATATGGTCAGTCTCTATGGCGTTGTCCCTATCCCTTGCCTCTGCCATTCATAAGCGGACTCTAAACATTTAAAAAGCCTCTCGGCACGTTCTCTTGATAAGTATCAGGGTTGTTCCTCCGAAGGGTATTTTTGGGCAACTAGAAAGGTATTGGGTATGACGCCATGTCCACATTAAAGTTGCTATGCTACGGTTATTCCGGCGAATTTCTAGCAAATATTTCCCTCGGCTTTTATGATTAAAGTTAAATGAATAAGAAAGTTTCGTAGGATATGAAATGATGAAAGTCATTCATAGTTTGTTTAATTGTGCAGTCGGATACTTGTAGAGACAGTGCTACAACCCCTAAACCCCTACTACAACCGAATTTTGTCCAGCCCGTTATCCCAACTTTTAGCCAATCTACATTTGGAGTACTTTAAAACTGAAACACTAACAACTATTCAACCCATGAATAGGGTTTAAGAGCGGTACGTTGATGACACTTTCATGATTTGGGGTGATAGCTGTGGAGATTTTAAGGTCTTCTTTAATAACCTAAATTCTATATTGCTTAGCATAAATCCGAAACCGAATAGGAAAAATGTAGAAAATAGCTTTTTTTTCACATTAATCATATCAGTCCTCAAGATACACATTCACTGTGATGAAAAACAAACTTTCTCTGTTTCCCTTGACTTATTTTAAAGTTAGGATATTTCAGTTAAGATTAGAGTAGTTTACAATTTTTTTTAGATGATTGAGAATCTGTTCCCAAACCTAAACGCACACGCACACATAAACAATATATATATATATATATATATATATATATATATATATATATATATATATATATATATATATATATATATATATATATATATATATATATATATATATATATATATATATATATGTATATATATATATATATACAGTATATATATATATATATATATATATATATATATATATATATATATATATATATATATATATATATATATATATAGAAATAAATTTCTACCTCATACTTGGGATCGAACGCTAGCCCCTTCTAATGAAAGGCCAGGTCGAAACCAACCATGCCACGAGAGGCCATAAAGGAAATCGGAACCTGACGCTAACTAGCTGTCCGAGGATTTACCTGGCGAGACATCAGTCTCTTACCAGCGAGTTTTACCCGATTTCCCGGCCCACCACGTGACACAATTGGTAGTAATTCATTCAAATTACCCCTAATGAGTCAATATGGATAAATATCAACACAACATCGTGTTCAAATAGAAATAAATTTCTACCTCATACTTGGTATCGAACGCTAGCCCCTTCTAATGAAAGGCCAGGTCGAAACCAACCAAGCCACGAGAGGCCATAAAGGAAATCGGAACCTGACGCTAACTAGCTGTCTGAGGATTTACCTGGCGAGACATCAGTCTCTTACCAGCGAGTTTTACCCAATTTCCCGGCCCACCACGTGACACAATTGATAGTAATTCATTCAAATTACCCCTAATGAGTCAATATGGATAAATATCAACACAACATCGTGTTCAAATAGAAATAAATTTCTACCTCATACTTGGTATCGAACGCTAGCCCCTTCTAATGAAAGGCCAGGTCGAAACCAACCAAGCCACGAGAGGCCATAAAGGAAATCGGAACCTGACGCTAACTAGCTGTCTGAGGATTTACCTGGCGAGACATCAGTCTCTTACCAGCGAGTTTTACCCGATTTCCCGGCCCACCACGTGACACAATTGATAGTAATTCATTCAAATTACCCCTAATGAGTCAATATGGATAAATATCAACACAACATCGTGTTCAAATAGAAATAAATTTCTACCTCATACTTGGGATCGAACGCTAGCCCCTTCTAATGAAAGGACAGGTCGAAACCAACCATGCCATGAGAGGCCATAAAGGAAATCGGAACCTGACGCTAACTAGCTGTCCGAGGATTTACCTGGCGAGACATCAGTCTCTTACCAGCGAGTTTTACCCGATTTCCCGGCCCACCACGTGACACAATTGGTAGTAATTCATTCAAATTACCCCTAATGAGTCAATATGGATAAATATCAACACAACATCATGTTCAAATAGAAATAAATTTCTACCTCATACTTGGGATCGAACGCTAGCCCCTTCTAATGAAAGGCCAGGTCGAAACCAACCATGCCACGAGAGGCCATAAAGGAAATCGGAACCTGACGCTAACTAGCTGTCCGAGGATTTACCTGGCGAGACATCAGTCTCTTAGCAGTGAGTTTTACCCGATTTCCCGGCCCACCACGTGACACAATTGGTAGTAATTCATTCAAATTACCCCTAATGAGTCAATATGGATAAATATCAACACAACATCGTGTTCAAATAGAAATAAATTTCTACCTCATACTTGGTATCGAACGCTAGCCCCTTCTAATGAAAGGCCAGGTCGAAACCAACCAAGCCACGAGAGGCCATAAAAGAAATCGGAACCTGACGCTAACTAGCTGTCTGAGGATTTACCTGGCGAGACATCAGTCTCTTACCAGCGAGTTTTACCCGATTTCCCGGCCCACCACATGACACAATTGATAGTAATTCATTCAAATTACCCCTAATGAGTCAATATGGATAAATATCAACACAACATCGTGTTCAAATAGAAATAAATTTCTACCTCATACTTGGGATCGAACGCTAGCCCCTTCTAATGAAAGGCCAGGTCGAAACCAACCATGCCACGAGAGGCCATAAAGGAAATCGGAACCTGACGCTAACTAGCTGTCCGAGGATTTACCTGGCGAGACATCAGTCTCTTACCAGCGAGTTTTACCCGATTTCCCGGCCCACCACGTGACACAATTGGTAGTAATTCATTCAAATTACCCCTAATGAGTCAATATGGATAAATATCAACACAACATCGTGTTCAAATAGAAATAAATTTCTACCTCATACTTGGGATCGAACGCTAGCCCCTTCCAATGAAAGGACAGGTCGAAACCAACCATGCCACGAGAGGCCATAAAGGAAATCGGAACCTGACGCTAACTAGCTGTCCGAGGATTTACCTGGCGAGACATCAGTCTCTTACCAGCGAGTTTTACCCGATTTCCCGGCCCACCACGTGACACAATTGGTAGTAATTCATTCAAATTACCCCTAATGAGTCAATATGGATAAATATCAACACAACATCGTGTTAAAATAGAAATAAATTTCTACCTCATACTTGGGATCGAACGCTAGCCCCTTCTAATGAAAGGCCAGGTCGAAACCAACCATGCCACGAGAGGCCATAAAGGAAATCGGAACCTGACGCTAACTAGCTGTCCGAGGATTTACCTGGCGAGACATCAGTCTCTTAGCAGTGAGTTTTACCCGATTTCCCGGCCCACCACGTGACACAATTGGTAGTAATTCATTCAAATTACCCCTAATGAGTCAATATGGATAAATATCAACACAACATCGTGTTCAAATAGAAATAAATTTCTACCTCATACTTGGGATCGAACGCTAGCCCCTTCTAATGAAAGGCCAGGTCGAAACCAACCATGCCACGAGAGGCCATAAAGGAAATCGGAACCTGACGCTAACTAGCTGTCCGAGGATTTACCTGGCGAGACATCAGTCTCTTACCAGCGAGTTTTATCCGATTTCCCGGCCCACCACGTGACACAATTGGTAGTAATTCATTCAAATTAGCCCTAATGAGTCATGGTTGGTTTCGACCTGGCCTTTCATTAGAAGGGGCTAGCGTTCGATCCCAAGTATGAGGTAGAAATTTATTTCTATTTGAACACGATGTTGTGTTGATATTTATCCATATTGACTCATTAGGGGTAATTTGAATGAATTACTACCAATTGTGTCACGTGGTGGGCCGGGAAATCGGGTAAAACTCGCTGGTAAGAGACTGATGTCTCGCCAGGTAAATCCTCGGACAGCTGGTTAGCGTCAGGTTCCGATTTCCTTTATGGCCTCTCGTGGCATGGTTGGTTTCGACCTGGCCTTTCATTAGAAGGGGCTAGCGTTCGATCCCAAGTATGAGGTAAAAATTTATTTCTATTTGAACACGATGTTGTGTTGATATTTATCCATATTGACTCATTAGGGGTAATTTGAATGAATTACTACCAATTGTGTCACGTGGTGGGCCGGGAAATCGGGTAAAACTCGCTGGTAAGAGACTGATGTCTTGCCAGGTAAATCCTCGGACAGCTAGTTAGCGTCAGGTTCTCTCGTGGCATGGTTGGTTTCGACCTGGCCTTTCCTTAGAAGGGGCTAGCGTTTGATCCCAAGTATGAGGTAGAAATTTATTTCTATTTGAACACGATGTTGTGTTGATATTTATCCATATTGACTCATTAGGGGTAATTTGAATGAATTACTACCAATTGTGTCACGTGGTGGGCCGGGAAATCGGGTAAAACTCACTGGTAAGAGACTGATGTCTCGCCAGGTAAATCCTCGGACAGCTAGTTAGCGGCAGGTTCCGATTTCCTTTATGGCCTCTCGTGGCATGGTTGGTTTCGACCTGGCCTTTCATTAGAAGGGGCTAGCGTTCGATCCCAAGTATGAGGTAGAAATTTATTTCTATTTGAACACGATGTTGTGTTGATATTTATCCATATTGACTCATTAGGGGTAATTTGAATGAATTACTACCAATTGTGTCACGTGGTGGGCCGGGAAATCGGGTAAAACTCACTGGTAAGAGTCTGATGTCTCGCCAGGTAAATCCTCGGACAGCTATTTAGCGTCAGGTTCCGATTTCCTTTATGGCCTCTCGTGGCATGGTTGGTTTCGACCTGGCCTTTCATTAGAAGGGGCTAGCGTTCGATCCCAAGTATGAGGTAGAAATTTATTTCTATTTGAACACGAAGTTGTGTTGATATTTATCCATATTGACTCATTAGGGGTAATTTGAATGAATTACTACCAATTGTGTCACGTGGTGGGCCGGGAAATCGGGTAAAACTCGCTGGTAAGAGACTGATGTCTCGCCAGGTAAATCCTCGGACAGCTAGTTAGCGTCAGGTTCCGATTTCCTTTATGGCCTCTCGTGGCATGGTTGGTTTCGACCTGGGCTTTCATTAGAAGGGGCTAGCGTTCGATCCCAAGTATTAGGTAGAAATTTATTTCTATTTGAACACGATGTTGTGTTGATATTTATCCATATTGACTCATTAGGGGTAATTTGAATGAATTACTACCAATTGTGTCACGTGGTGGGCCGGGAAATCGGGTAAAACTCGCTGGTAAGAGACTGATGTCTCGCCAGGTAAATCCTCGGACAGCTAGTTAGCGTCAGGTTCCGATTTCCTTTATGGCCTCTCGTGGCATGGTTGGTTTCGACCTGTCCTTTCATTAGAAGGGGCTAGCGTTCGATCCCAAGTATGAGGTAGAAATTTATTTCTATTTGAACACGATGTTGTGTTGATATTTATCCACATATATATATATATATATATATATATATATATATATATACCCGTATATTCTAGAACAAATCGTATACAGGCCAGGTCATCAACAGTTCAGCAATCCAATAAAACAGTCCAAAAAAATCGTATACAGGCCAGGTCATCAACAGTTCAGCAATCCAATAAAACAGTCCAAAAAAATCGTATACAGGCCAGGTCATCAACAGTTCAGCAATCCAATAAAACAGTCCAAAAAAATCGTATACAGGCCAGGTCATCAACAGTTCAGCAATCCAATAAAACAATCCAAAAAAATCGTATACAGGCCAGGTCATCAACAGTTCAGCAATCCAATAAAACAGTCCAAAAAAATCGTATACAGGCCAGGTCATCAACAATAATCCAATTTCAAAATTCGGTCTCTCCAAAGGAGGAATCGCGGCCTGCCAAAATAAAAAAAACACTTATGAACACTCCTAACTAACTTAACTATCGCACCATAATCAAAGATAAACAATAAACTTTCTATCACTCATGAACGCGCCTAACAAAAATAAATAAAAACAGTACTTACTCAGAATATAAAAAAAAGCTTCACAGCCGGCTTTCGAAGAGCAAAAAAATACACAGCCGACTCCTACTATCGTTCGATATCCAATGCTTTCGCCCAAGACATTCATCACCACCCTATCCTAGCTAAAAAGGTAAACAAACAACCTCAATTATACCAACAATCTTTCCAACTTCAAACAATCATTCGCTAATTACCCTTTTTCTTCAGCGCGCACCGCGGACACACAAAACACGCACACACAAACGCACATACACACATACTCTCTTACGCACGCGCGATCTAACAAAACGAAGCAAATGAAATTCTCTCTCTCTCTCTCTGACGAAACTAAAGCAAATAAACACTCTTTCTTTCTTTCTTGCGGTTTGACAAACTTAAGTAAATAAACACTCGCTCACACACACACACACACACTCTCTCTCTCTCTCTCTCTCTCTCTCTCTCTCTCTCTCTCTCTCTCTCTCTCTCTCTCTCTCTCTCTCTCTCTCTCTAATGACAAAGCTAAAGCAAATAAAATGTCTCTATTTAACAATACTAAAACAACTCTCTCTCTCTCTCTCTCTCTCTCTCTCTCTCTCTCTCTCTCTCTCTCCTCTCTCTCTCTCTCTCTCTCTCTCTGTGACAAAACTAAAGCCAATACTGTAAACACTCTCTCTCTCTCTCTCTCTCTCTCTCTCTCTCTCTCTCTCTCTCTCTCTTCTCTCTCTTTCTCTCTCTCTCTCTCTCTCACAAAACTTAAACACACTCACACTCTCTCTCTCTCTCTCTTGATTTGGCAAACAAAAAAATAAATTAAAATAAAATTAATCCTCCACATTCCTCCCCCCTTACTTTGCCAAATCCTCACACAACACTTACCTATTTTCTCATTACCCAGTCGCAATCAGGAACAGGGCCTCGGCTTCGGGTAACTGGGCCTTCATATACCTGCACTCTCTCATTCACTTCTTCCATGTCGTTTTCATTCAACGTACTATTACTATTCACGTCTATGCTCTGCTCGTCTAAGATATCATTCACTATTTCATCTACCTCAGTTTCATCTGGCCCGAAAATCCCACTAATTTCTGTCAACAATTCATCCATTACATCTAAACCATTTTCTACTTTAACAAAAGAATCATTCATACTGCTTATCATTCTCCTATCTTTCATTCTCGTGTCCGTCATACGTTCTCTTGCTTCATCTAACGAAAAACCACACACACTATAAGTATCATTCATACTCATCCAAGTTTCATCTGTATTAATACATTTATCTTCCATACTCACCTGTACATTTACACCCTTGTCCTGCTTATTCTGATTCCCGCCTACAACTACAAAATTTTCCCGCCTTTTATCCCCAGTAAAATTCTCAGACTTCTTTTTCCTTCCATACTCTACTAACACCAATTGCTTATCTTCTAAACCTAATGCCTCACACATACTCGGTTCATACTTGTTCGTTTTTAGCCATTTAGTCATACCATTCTCCTGAATATATCTTGGTACCTCCTTCCATTTCCGCAACTGATTGTGGTGTGCCCTAACCCTTTCCACACTACCATCCACACTTACTTTACCTAAAACATAACTCAACCCACTAGAACCAACATCTAACACCTCATATGGACCTTCAAACTTATCACGTACCTTATTGACATTCATTCTTCCCTTTTCAATTACTTCTTTTAACACTTTCTCTCCCACTTTGTAGCTTTCAAATCTCTCATTTGCTTTCTTCCAAACATCTCTATCATTCTCGGACACACTCAATCTCGGTCTTACTATCTTTTCAAAATTCAACACAAACTTACACGGAGACATACCAGTACTCTTGTGCACCGTCGCATTATACGCCCACAACGCACGCCCAACATATAAATCCCAATCATTATCACATGTACTCATCATCCGCAAAATTTCTGTTAAGGTTCTTACAGTCCTTTCAGCCAAACCATTCGCACTTGGCATATACGGAGTCGAATACACATGTTCAATGCCCCATTCTCTCAACATCTGCTCAAACTCCCATCCAACAAACTCCGGACCATTGTCACTTAACATTTTTGCAGGCTTACACACACTCATCGGCAACATCACTTGACTTACCATTCTCGCTACAGTCTCACTTCTTTTATTCTTGATGGGTACTGCATACGCAAACTTGCTCATATGATCGACCATGACAATCATTCCCACATGTCTCCTCGCAGTCACAGGCAACGAAACACAATCAATCACAAACATCTCAAATGGCTCTTTCATACGTAACCTCAAAATAGGCGGACTTGCATGCATGCTCTGATACTTTCCCTTCTGACAATCCTCACAAGTAGTCGCTACATCCCTACAAATTTGACTCAACCCAGGCGTAAACAACCTCTCTCGCATGCATTCCCACAATTTATTCTTCCCCATATGCCCATACCTGTCATGCACTACCATACACATACTTACAGCTGCATGCATTGGAAATACAGGAACATATATATCTTCATCCATTCCCCTATGCAAAAAATACACAATGTTCTTACAAACAATAAATCTTTTAACAACTTTCTTATACGCTTCCAAATCACACGGCCATTCTTCCACCCTAATACCATTTAAAATACATTCACGTAACCTATTTATTTCGAAACATTCACCTTGCATTTCTTCCACCTCTTCTTTGCTCAACAAATCATCTTCACTCTTTGCAATATCAATCATGCCAACAAAATTCGCCATGAATACACTATTATCCTCGATTACTATTACCTTACAGCCATTCTTTGAAAGCAAACCCTTACCAACATCAACTGACACATGGTGCAACCTCAAAAAATCTATCCCTATCAAAAAACAACTAGGCATTTCATTCTCTCCCATTACAATAAAATTATGTTCCACTTCCATACTCCCTAGTTTCACCTTCAACCTCACTTCTTCCCAAACAAGTAAACTTCCCTGACCTATTCCATGGATTCTCACACTCGTACACTGTCTTTTCACTTCCCAATTGTACCTCTCAATTTCCCTGATAACCGACTCATTTACTAATGACACTTGAGCACCCGTATCAATTAAACTACAATATTCATTCTCATTTATATTCACATACGTCATCATCCTTCCTTTTACACCATGCATACATACATTTACTCTCCTTTCAATTCTGTCACTCACTTCACCAATATGTTCATCATCATGTTCACTGTCCTCTATACCCCCATATCTTAGATTAAGGTCACTTGCACCATTATCCTTCTCACTCAACAATTTGCAACATTCCTCCTTACATTGAATCCTCAAAATATATTCCCTATCATTCTCCTTACATGCCCTATATTCCATCGGTCGATTCCATCCAAAATACAAATACACAGTTACACCATACAACATACTTACCACCATTAATATCTTTGATAATACTTCCCCTTCTAGTACACTACTCTCCTCCTCATATACCATTTCTTTTGACACTTCATTCATCACCCTTCTTTTAAGCTCGCTTACGCTACCTGGTATTTCCGTATCTAAACCCTCTTGTACCAACTTACTTAAACCCATTAGGATACACTTATATACCATATCTTCCCCTTCACAAATCTGCTCCACAACTAAACCTTCAGGCAACCTTTCAGAATTCTGATTACTCTCTTTATCTTCCATCCTCCCATGCATCCTCGACATCGCATCTGCTATCACATTCTTATTTCCCGGTACATATTCTAACCTAAAATCAAATTCATTCAAATCCTCTATGGTCCTAGCAACCCTTGCATTCACACACTCTTTCCTTATCATATACACTAGGGGCTGATGGTCAGTACGCACAATGAATTTTACACCATACAAAAATACTTTCAATGCTTTCACACAAAATCGTATTGCAGCCAATTCCCTGTCAATCGTCGAATACTTCCGCTCAGCTTTATTAAACGCTTTACTAACATACGCTATTACTCTCAATTTCTCTTCTCCATTTACTCTCTGCGTTTGAACCAAACAACCACCCATACTCACCCCACTCGCATCCGTATACAACTCTAGCATACTCGCATTTTCACTGTAGTCTGGAAATGCCAAAGTGACGTCTTTCGCGGCCTCTTCCTTCAACCTTTCAAACGCTTCTATCATCCGATCATCCCATTTTAATTTTGTACTATTCCTTTTACCCGTCCATTCATTCAAAGGCTTCCCTATACCTGAACAATCTCTAACAAACTTGCGCCCAAACTCAACCAAACCCAGAAAACCTCGCAACTCACGCACAGTCCGGGGACGTGGAAATTCTCGCACCTTATTCACAAACTTGTCACTCTTCCTTATACCAGATTCACCCACTACATGCCCAAGAAATTCCACCTCCCTGGACAACCATGTACACTTCTCAAGCTTAATTTTCACACCAACTTCAATTAACCGCATCAACACTGCCTCAAGCAACCGCATATGTTCCTCAACAGTCTCGCTCGCAATCAGAATATCATCTATAAAAACAGTCACCTTCTGTCGATCGAAACCAGCCAATACAACATTCATCGCTCTTTGGAAGGCAGCAGGCGCATTAGCAAGACCAAAACTCAACCTTTTAAATTGAAAGTGACAATTTGTACTTGAAAATGCGGTAATGGGCCTGCTCCCCTCTGCTAGAGGCATCTGATAATAGCCCCGCACCAAATCTAATTTAGTAAAAACTTTCATTCCATGCATCTTATAAACACAATCAGACACCACATTCATTGGAAAACGTTCTTTAACAGTCACCTCATTCACCTTCCTATAATCAATACACATACGTAAACTTCCATCAGGCTTTCGTACAGGGACAATAGGGCTATTCCAGGCACTCTCACTCCTTTCTATTACACCCATACGCTCTAATTCCTGACACTGCTCCTCTATCTCCTTGGCAATAGGCGGAGAAAAATGCCTGGGACGCTGATATATGGGGGTATCTTCACTGAGAACTATTTTAAATTCTGGCAGGTCTGACCCCCCACAATCATCGTCACCGAGACTCACAACTCTCCGCTTATCCCATAACATCTTAAGCAATCGTTCCCTTTCGACCTCACTTATACTCTCATCTAACTTAATTCTTCCTTTCAACGTATCGTAATCCCAATCGTCATCGTTCTTTACCTTACCAGACATCACCTGTCTCGCCTTAACATATCTTCCATCCTCTACATTAATCAGTGTATACATACATCCCATGCAATCACCCTCACGTATTCCGCGTACTCTCTTCCTCCTAACACACGGCAACAACCTTACATACACCTTGGGTTCCTGCATATTCATAACACCATCATATATATACGCACTCGTTTTCACCAAATTACCTGCTTCCATACCTTCCACTACATATTCATCCTTGTCACTATTTGAAATTCCCAGACTGCTCGGCCATGCAACTTTTACACTAATAACCTCACCATTCTTACCCGATAACTTTACACTTTCCTTTGCTACCAACGGCACTCCCTTCCACACCTTCGTACTTACTCTGCCGTCTTCCTTTAAATAAAATTCCCCACAAATATTGCCTTTAACCTTTATTTCTATCATATTCACACTTGGATGTACAATCATACCACATTTTTTCAGAAATTTATACCCAAGCAGTACGTCATATTTCTCATTCGCTCCCTCAACCACGTAAAAATCATTATCCTCCATCATCAACCCCCCAATCATAACATTTTCCCGCAACTTTCCTTGCACAGGCATACGCAAATTACCAATACCTTTTACTTCACCCTTACATCCCTTAAATTCACAAACCTCTTTTACCTTATCATATGCATTCCTAAACATTAAATTGACACCACAACCAGTATCAATCAAACCAACCAACTCTACACCATTAAAAATCATTTTCACACTCATGCAATCATGTGCTCTTTCTCCCATCACATCTTCATGCAACAAACCCTCACGAACATGCATCACATTCACTCCCCACACACACGAGGACTCACCCAGTTGAACCCTCTGATTAATTAGTTTCCCGAACATCCTGGCTGACTTGATCCCTTCTTTCTACAAACCCTAGCTACATGCCCATCTGCACCACATTCAGTACACTTACCCCGCGGCTCCTTGCACATTCTAGCATAATGACCATCCTTACCACAATTACCACAAATTACATTCATACGATTATTACGGCATCCACTCGCTATGTGTCCAGTCATACCACACCGATAACACTTAACCACTTTCTCTTTCTTACAGTCGCTAATACGATGCCCTGTCTCTCCACACCCGAAACATGCTCCTAATGCCCATCTACACTCGTTCTTTTTATGTCCTACCTTCCCACACCTATAACACCTCTCTTCACGGATACCACTACCTAACCTAACTTGCTGCGTACTAGCACTTCTATCTTTCCAAACTTGATTTCCCTGTTTAAACCCGTCATTTCTCATGGGTATTCCTACATTACTCACCCTAACACTTCTATCTACTACACTATCAGCTGCCCTCATTGGCCCTCTCATAACAGCATCTCTAAAACTACCAAATTCTGGCACACATTCCTCCATTCCAGTTCTTACACTCACAGATTTACTTTCTTTCATACACCTATCCAACTCGTAATCCTCAACTATCTCTAAAATATCATCCCAAGTCAATCTCTCTCTAGTCCACCTCATTTTCTCCTTCCGTTTCAAATTAATAAACTCACACACACTCTCTGGTACTGTACCCAAAAACTTCTTCATTAGTTCCTTATTTTCATTTATTCCTTCGTCCCCATACTTCTTTCTAGCCAATGTTTCTAACCGACATACATACATCGAGATTGCTTCACCCACCTTCATTCGTGCTTCATCAAAATCATTTTTTCGCTTATACCTAACACTACCTTTCATACGTTTTACCTGTTCAATTATCCTATTCTTTACACTTTCATACTCAACCTCTCCTACACTCATTATCACCCCATACATCGTCAACAAATATCCTGACAAAAATTCTCCCAACTCCCTAGCCCAAACTCTCTTACTATCCCCATACTTAGCCTGACAAAACTTTTCATATTCCCTAAAGAAGTCATATACATCCCTACTGCTATGTTCATTAAACCTTTCACACCTAGGTACCTCTCTCATAAACACTGTCTTACAAACTTCCTCTACTTCATTCTCACTACTATCTTCACTGTCTACTCCCTTCTTGTTGCCTTCTTCATTTGAATACAATGAATCTAGTTCTACACTCAAAGTCCTATCTTTAACTATTCCCTTCTTACCCTTTTTCTTATTTACCACCTTCACCCAATCATGATCATCCTCACTCACACCCTGACCTTTCTTCTTTTCTTTCTTCACATTATCTTTACCTTTCTTCTCAGTCTTCCTATCACCCTTCGTTCCAATCTTACTATGTCTAGGCCCTTTACTTTCAATATCACTATCACTACCTTCCCCATTATCACTTATCCTATCCTCTATCCTCTTCCACCATCAACCCGTTACCAGAAGCAGAAGCCACTCCTCCGACTGCACCTTCACCTATGACAGTTTTCATCATCCCCATTACTTGCCCCATCATAGCTTCCATTCGTTTCTCATTTTCTCGCATCCTCATCTCAACACCCTCTTCCACTCTCTCTACAGTTCCCTGAAGTTCCCTAAGTTTCCTTTGCATCTCCTCATTCTCACTACTTAACCTCGCATTCTCCAACAACAACCTCTCCTCTCGCTCATTAGACAACCGCAATTCCTCCTTTAAAATATACAACTGTTCTTCCAGTTCTTCCATTTCGATACCATTAATATTTCAAGTAATTCCAAAACCTATTTACCCTTGTCCAACAGTCCAGTTTCAATCCCACCTTCAACAGTCGTCCCTGTTCGGGCGCCAAATTTATGTGGCGGGATGTATACAAACACAACCCCCCCACACCCTTAATCACTCTTACTTTCAAAATATCCCACAACACAAACTTTCCCCTTACTTTACTTTAAACTAGACTCTTGGACAGAAGGAAAATGAAAACAAAACATAGCCTTAAAACTATATTCTCAAAAAACTTACACTTAAAACTAGAATCAACTGCATCCAAAACTTAACACTAAATATACAATAAACACCATTCAAATAAACCAAAAAAAACTATCAAAACTTAACATTAACCTCACACCACCAACACCAAAATATGTACGTATATATATTTTATGGAACAGTCGTCCACACACTGCCAACTGTCTTTTGCAGCCCACTACCACAGCTTTGTGGTCAACAATCCACTCGGTGGCCATTTGCCATAACTGTCTCAGTGATTGGGGTGGTCGTTCTAATCATAATCATCATCATAAACATCATTATTATCAGCAATCTCAATTCACAGGCCTAGGTCATCAACAGTTCAGCAATCCAATAAAAGTCCAAAAAAAAATCGTATACAGGCCAGGTCATCAACAGTTCAGCAATCCAATAAAACAGTCCAAAAAAATCGTATACAGGCCAAGTCATCAACAGTTCAGCAATCCAATAAAACAGTCCAAAAAAATCGTATACAGGCCAGGTCATCAACAATAATCCAATTTCAAAATTCGGTCTCTCCAAAGGAGGAATCGCGGCCTGCCAAAATAAAAAAAACACTTATGAACACTCCTAACTAACTTAACTATCGCACCATAATCAAAGATAAACAATAAACTTTCTATCACTCATGAACGCGCCTAACAAAAATAAATAAAAACAGTACTTACTCAGAATATAAAAAAAAGCTTCACAGCCGGCTTTCGAAGAGCAAAAAAATACACAGCCGACTCCTACTATCGTTCGATATCCAATGCTTTCGCCCAAGACATTCATCACCACCCTATCCTAGCTAAAAAGGTAAACAAACAACCTCAATTATACCAACAATCTTTCCAACTTCAAACAATCATTCGCTAATTACCCTTTTTCTTCAGCGCGCACCGCGGACACACAAACGCACATACACACATACTCTCTTACGCACGCGCGATCTAACAAAACGAAGCAAATGAAATTCTCTCTCTCTCTCTCTGACGAAACTAAAGCAAATAAACACTCTTTCTTTCTTTCTTGCGGTTTGACAAACTTAAGTAAATAAACACTCGCTCACACACACACACACACACTCTCTCTCTCTCTCTCTCTCTCTCTCTCTCTCTCTCTCTCTCTAATGACAAAGCTAAAGCAAATAAAATGTCTCTATTTAACAATACTAAAACAACTCTCTCTCTCTCTCTCTCTCTCTCTCTCTCTCTCTCTCTCTCTGTGACAAAACTAAAGCCAATACTGTAAACACTCTCTCTCTCTCTCTCTCTCTCTCTTTCTCTCTCTCTCTCTCTCTCTCTCACAAAACTTAAACACACTCACACTCTCTCTCTCTCTCTCTCTCTCTGTCTCTCTCTCTTGATTTGGCAAACAAAAAAATAAATTAAAATAAAATTAATCCTCCACACCGATCCGTATTCTAATGCCCTCTCCTTAAATTTTGATCAATTTTTATGCCAATCTGTTTAGAATACTAAAATTCTCTCTTTCTTGTGCGTTTCCCCCTCCCTTCAATTAGCCTGTGTGACGTACATCAGATTTATTTGATATTAAAATTCCTTACTCCTTTTATTTATTCAACAACACCCATTTTTGGATGAACATAAATATATATCTTTACGTCTGACTTCTGCTGGGAATGTCATTTCTTCAATTTCTGAATCTTGCTGTCCTGACTTTATGAGACGGAACAACAAGGTGAATGAATTCAGATAGATAAAACCTCGGTCTCTACCGAACAAAGAGCCAATTAAGGCAAATTGAATTCCATGCTACTCATGAGTTCTTAGTTTACCAGTGTCTTAAATTCCCGAGTTCATCAGCAAATGAATTCTGAAGAAAATTGTGTGGAAACCTTGCATTGCCAATTAAGGTGACGAAAGAGCGCAGTCATTCACGGCAACAAAGAGTCTTCGAGAATGCAAGAAACCGAGATTAAAATCAGGGTGGGTTTGGTTCTGACGTTTTCAGAAAAGAAGCTATAAAATGGATGGAATAAGTAATGCTACAAGAAACGCACATGCAGATAAAGAAGAAAGCTCTCTCTCTCTCTCTCTCTCTCTCTCTCTCTCTCTCTCTCTCCCCCCACACACACAGGGCGCATAGTAACCGCCATCAGACTCCAGTCAACCTGAACAACAAAAGCCGTTGAATATAACACACCAATTTCGACTCTATTTTCAGTATTGAATGAACAGACAAAATGACATTTAAGCACAGGAGAAAGGACGATAAGAAAATTGAAATGCTTAACTATGAGATAAAAAGAATAAGGTAATTCTTGGGCAAAATGATAACGAAGAAAATAATGATTAAAGATATTACCTGAAAAGATCCCATATATTACATTCAGAATAACAGGTGAAAAGTAAGTAGTTTGAATGGCAACATCATGTAATTTAAATCGTCATGGAGAGCTCACAGAAATGTTCCGTTACCTTTAATGGATTTAATTTTCTCTATCTCTCGTCTTCCAGAAAATTAAATCTTGCAAAGACAGTTTACCTTCTGTTATAAGGCTATAGTGTTATTGAATTACTTTGATCATATAATTACCATTAGAGCTAAAGCACTTCTAGGTGCTAAGTCGTTATAAAGGTACAGACGAGTCTGGAGTTAACCACCCTTTTATGTAATATAGAAAGTGTCAACGATTGTTAAGGCTAACTTGAACACCTTCTTGCAATTGAGACACAATAAAAGTAAGGCCCATTCGCGTGTCCATTATTATAGCTCCACTAGTGTACGCGACCCGATGAAAATGACAGCTAGATATTTAGACAGATATACACACATATGCACACAGAGATTCAAACCCACCCACCCCCCTTTTCTTACTGCCACTCGAAAGTTTAGGCAATTTGCGGGAGATTGTCATTTACGAGTGGTTGCTTCTCAGCGTAACGGATATATATATATATATATATATATATATATATATATATATATATATATACATATATATATATATATATATATATATATATATACATATATATATATATATATATATATATATATATATATATATATATATATATATATATATACGCACACGTAAACACACACACACACATATATATATATATATATACAGTATGTATATATATGTGTGTGTGTATGCGTGTGTGTATTTACGTGTGTGCGTGTATATATATATATATATTTATATATATATATATATATATATATATATATATATATATATATATATATATATATATATATATATCTTTCCGTCACGTTTAGCAGCAACCACTCGGAAACGACTATCTCCCACAATTGCTGTATATTATATAGCGGATATTCCCGCTTTATTTCTTCCCTCTTACTCTCTAACCTCTCTTATCTTTAACTCATAGTATAACTAAGGGATTTCCTCCGTTATACCTCGGACCAGATGACCTTCCGACCCTGGCACCATGTTTTATGGCCCAGATTCTGTGCTTCCATCTAAAAGGCAAGGTGGAGTGTGATGAATCAATTTCTTTCTTCAGTAATTGCAACCAACCCTTAGGAAGTTTACAACGGAGAGAGAGAGAGAGAGAGAGAGAGAGAGAGAGAGAGAGAGAGAGAGAGAGAGAGAGAGAGAGAGAGAGAAGGTTCCTCGGATTTCAAAAACCTTTGCATAATAGAATATGTTACTCAAGAGATGGGAAATTGAAAGAGGAAGAGAGAACAAATATAAATCTTCAGCAATTCAAGACACCCTCATGTCATAAAATAAAATGAGTATCTTAAGAGCGGTAAAACGAGAGGGAGAGAGGGAAAATAGAATAAAATTAGAACGTTCGGAACAGATACACCACACGGGGTGAGGGATCCGTCATTTCCGAAGATACACGATCACTAGGATTCCAGAAAAGCGGATAATTTATCTTCGTAGAAAAGATTGACAGCTACATTGGCGTTGTCAGATGATGACTCTTGTCTTCGTGGACAATCATATCAATATCTCAGTGAGAGATCTTTTTTTTTTTTTTTACTACAGTGAATCTATTGTATCACTTAAGAAAATAGATTTCAAAGAAAATTTATTGAAAAGGAAATAGATTTCAAAGAAAATTTATTGAAAAGGAAATAGATTTCAAAGAAAATTTATTGAAAAGGAAATAGATTTCAAAGAAAATATATTAAAAAGGAAATAAATCTCAGAGAAAATCGATTTAGAAAAATAGATTTCAAAGGAAATAGTTGAGAATAGATTTCAAAGGAAATAGATTTCAAAGAAAATAGATTTAAAATGAAATAGATGTCAATGAAAATAAAGTTAAAAGGAAATAGATCTCAGATGAAATAGATTTCAAGGCAAATAGATTTCAAAAAAGTATATTTAAAAGGAAATAGCTTTCAAAGAAAATTTATCTAAGAGGAAATAGGTTTGAAAAAATTTATTTAAAAGGAAATAGATTTAAAAGAAAATATATTTAAAAGGAAATAGATTTAAAAGAAACTATATTTAAAAGGAAATAGATTTGAAAGAAACGGATTTTATAGAAAAAAGATTTAAAAGAAAATAGATATCAAAGAAAATAGATTTAAAAGGAAATATATTTTAAAGGAAATATATTTCACAGAAAATAGATTTAAAAAGAAATAGATTTGAAATTAAATAGATGTCAAAGAAAATAAATTTTAAAGGAAATAAATCTCAGAGGCAATAGATTTCAAAGCAAATAGATTTAAAAGGAAAGATATCAACGAAAATAAATTTAAAGGGAAATAGACCTGAGGAAATATATTTCAGAGAAAATAAATTTCAAAGGAAATAGATTTCCAAGAAAATATATCCAAAAGGAAACATATTTCAAAGAAAGTAGATTTGAATGGAAATAGATTTCACAGGAAATAGATTTCAACGAAAACTGATTTAAAAGAAAATAGATTTAAGATGAATAGATTTGAAACTCGAATGATATCTTGTATGTGACGATTACTGCAATTGGATTGATTATCGCTAAGAAAAGAATGGTGCTGTAGACTTTAATATCTTTAAGCATTTATGGGGCAAGGCTAGAGGATAGCAACCCGATCCCAAAAACATTTGCTTTAGCTGGAAAGTACCATATACACCACATTAAAAGGAATAAGTGTAATTTGGAATATACACACACACACACACATATATATATATATATATATATATATATATATATATATATGTGTGTGTGTGTGTCTGTGTGTATATATATATATATATATATATATATATATATATATATATATATATATATATGTACATATATATATATATATATATATATATATATATATATATATTTATGTATATATATATATTACATATATATGTATATATATATATATATATATATATATATATATATATGTAGTAAGTTGGTCAGGGCACCAGCTACCCATTGAGATGCTACTGCTAGAGAGTTATTGGATCCTTTGACTGTCCAGTCAGTACTACATTGGACCCCTCTCTCTGGTTATGGCTCAATTTTTCTTTGACTACATATACACCGAATAGTCTGGTCTATTTTTTACACTTCTCTATCTTCATACGCCTGACAACACTGAAATACCCAAACAATTCTTCTTAGCTCAAAAGGTTGACTATGGCATTGTGATTGTTTTGTGGCTACTTTCCTCTTGGTAAGGGTAGAAGCAGGGCCCACTGGGTAGAAGAGATTCTTTGGCTGTAGTAAACAGGTCTTCTAGGAGAAGGGCATTCTAAAATCAAACCATTGTTCTCTAGTCTTAGGTAGTGCCATAGCCTCTGTACCATGGTCTTCTACTGATTTGGGTTAGAGTTCCCTTGCTGAAGGGTACACTCGGGCATGCTATTCTATCTTATTCATCTTCCTCTTGTTTTTGTTGTTGTTGTCTTTATAGTTTATAATGAAAGATCCCATTTAATATTGTTGCTGTTCTTAAAATATTTTAATCTTATTGTTCATTACTTCTCCTTTAGTAATAATAATGATAATAATAATAATAATAATAATAATAATATACTGTATATATATAATGTATATACATAATGTATATATATAAATATATATATATATATATATATATATATATATTCAAATAAGCCATATATATTTTTGATACATTAATGTCTGGATTCTCTTAACGACCTCGGGATCAGAGCCCCAGGCAAAATCACACAAAGACAAGAGCTTGTGTCCGGCCGGGAATCGAACCATGGTCGGCAAGCTTGTACAGACAGTGACTAAACCACTTGGCCATGAAGAAAGACATTAATGTATCAAAAATATATATGGCTTATTTGAATATGAAAAACACGTCTAAATGTGCACAATTTATCATATATATATATATATATATATATATATATATATATATATAAATGTGTGTGTGTGTGTTTGCGTGTTTGTTTGTTTGTATGTGTGATAATTCCATGAAGTACAGAATATGAATTTTTGCTGCCTGTTACACTCATTGAAAATACATTCAAGAGTTTATACCTGTTATCTATACATCCTATACCAATTTCAATTTACATATAATATTTCGTTAGATTTATTTTTCCCTATTTTTTTTTTTTTTTTTAATGGAATGACGGAGACAAACGACGTCTGCCGTAATTATAATTGGAAGACGTAGCTGAACTGATTTAATCTAAGAAAGATTCAGCGGAAAATACGGGTCTTTAGAGAGTACTTTTATTAGGAGAAGGAGCTGTAATTGTATCATTAGAGGGACGTAGAGGAAATAACGGATTAGGTGAAGTTTTATCATCATTCCTCTAAAAGAGGTTGCAGGGTAATTTAATTACTTAAGCACACACCGGTCCCTAATTCTAATTAGCGTTTTGCTACATTTACTTGCAACATTTTCAAAGCTTCTAAAGGACAGATTTTCATTAGTAAAGAAATATTGTCATTGAGAAAAATATTGAGACAAGTCTAAAGAAAAATTGTATTAAATAATTAACTACATCTTTATTATAGACTGAAAATACTACCTGTAAAATGTTATCGAAATTAAAGAAGAGTTATGGATTAAGGGTTTATTTAAGACTTTAAGTGCTTTTATGATTTTCATCAGATATCACAGCTGGGAAAATCTGAGATGTCAAGTGTGCTATAAGGACGAAAGTTGCCCTTCTAGGCGAGAGAAATTCATTTGAAGAAGATCACATTAATTCATTTTGATCTTCAGATGTCTAAATTCTAACCCGAGCTACTAATAACGCCTATTATCTCTTTCTATTCTCGAGATAGTGTGTTGGCCAAGGCATCAGCCACCCGTTGAAATACTACTGCTAGAGAGTTATTGGGTTCTTTGATTGGCCGGATAGTAGTACATTGGATTCCTCTCTAGTTACAGCTCATTTTTCCTTTTCCCACACATTATAGCCTATTCTTTCCACATTCTCCCCTTTCCTTATACATCTCACAACACTGGGATAACCGAAAAAGTCTTATTCATACTAGGGTTAACTACTGCACTGTTATTGTTCAGTGGCTACTTTCCACTTGGTAAGGGTAGAAGGGACTATTTAGCTATGGTAAGCAATTCTTCTAGGAGGACACTCCAAATCAAACCATTGCTTTCTAGTTTTGGGTAGTGCCATACCCTCTGTACCATAGTCTTCCTATATCTTTAGTTGAAGTTATCTTGCTCCAGTAACACTACTCTACACTGTTAAAAAAACGTAAAGTTAATCGGAAATTCTCCGTAAAAATATAGTTGTCAGCAGTATTTCGGTAAAATACAAGCGACCGTAATTTTTACCCTACTTTGTTATTATATTTTACGGGTTGGTGACCGTAATATCACGTCAATATATCCGTTTTTAAAACGGTAAATGCCTGGCAAAATTTGTTAAAAAATTCTGCGATTTTTTTATGGTAACTTTCCAAGTGTATCTGTTTCCTATTTCCTTTCCTCACTGGGCTATATTCCCTGTTGGAGCCCTTGGGCTGACAGCATCCTGCTTTTCTAACGATGGTTGTAGCTTAGTTAGTAAATAATAATAATAATAATAATAATAATAATAATAATAATAGATAATGCTAGTACGCTTGCATTCTAAAAGAGAGCTTACGTTCAGAGAACTTGTGAGTGTAAGGGAGTAATGTCAGGAAAATGCAGAATAATATCCTTATATTCTAAAATGAACAGTAATCACTGAATAGGCCTAAAGATTATTCCATTTTAATTGTGACGTAAATATGATAGCCGATATGTAACCTGTTGTCTACTGAAAAAGAAAAATGTATTCCACTAAACGCAACCATAGGAAAGTTATATTAACTGTAGTGGGGTGTATTTATGTTCTTCCATCTCCCCTATATAATAAAGAGCAAGTGTTTGGATCAAAGGGCATCTTTTATATATATATATATATATATATATATATATATATATATATATATATATATATATATATATATATATACACACACACATATATATATACATATATATACACATATATATACACACACATATATATATATGATGCCCTTTGCTTCCCTGTGTGTAGGATATATATATATATATATATATATATATATATATATATATATATATATATGTGTGTGTGTGTGTATATATGTATATTATATATATATATGTGTGTGTGTATATATATATGTATATATATATATATATAAATATATATATACACACACATATATACACACACACACACATATATATATATATATATATATATATATATATATATATATATATATATATGATGCCCTTTGCTTCCCTGGGTGTAGGATATATATATATATATATATATATATATATATATATATATATATATATATATATATATATACATATACATACATACACACACTAATATAAAACTGCCGTGTTGTTGTTAGGAAATCGGGAGGGGTGGGAAGGACTGAATCTGTGTGTGCATAAATCAATCAATCAGTCTGTGTGTGCATATCTATCTAAATATTTAGTCGTCATTTTTGACGGGCCGCATACACTAATATTAACTGTTTTGGCATCTACGGCGAATCTTAATCTTGGTAAGAAATAAGCTCTTCAAAGGACACGCTTTATTTGTGAGGTCTTGGTAGAGGGACAAGTACAACAAACCTGATTAGCTCCGTCGAATGATTAATTTGAAAGAGATAAGCACTTTAGAGCATCTTTTCTTGTAAATATTAACGTTTTTTTTTTTTTTCTGTTGAACGCTGCGTCAGAATGTCGGTGACAAAATTAAAGTTGAGCCTGTTTCTTTTATATGCAGAAATAATTACCAATAAGCATCATTGTTTCAGTTTCACATGAACAGGGGCATAAATTCGAATGTTTGATATATATTTGGCATATTTATGTTTATCTGGTCTCAAAATTTGCTTGATTGGCAACCTCATAAGCGATACTTTACAGGGAAAGTCTACCGTACGTGTTTCATACACACTTGTACACTGTAACGGTATTTTTTTTTTTTTTTTGCTCGCTCTTCCATGCACTGATAAGTGACCTACCTGAGTAAGCTTGCTAGCTCATTTTTTAGTTTGTTTGAATATGAATATTTGTGACGTTCTTGCTAGCAAGTGTTTGTATACAAGCTCGTTGTGTGTTTAATGAAGTATAGTTGCATTCATCTCGCCTCTCTGTTATAACCTAACAGCCACCTCGCACAAGATCATCATATTGTGGATGAGGAGAAGTGGTAAAGTATTTGGTAAAATCACTCCGATTGTAATATAAATATGTCGAGCTTGAAGTAAACCTATATTTTATTTCGCACGGTGAAAAAATAAAACATCGAGATTTTCATGGTAATAACACTGCAAATAATCGAACTTTTAAAATTGATTTGCACTTCATTGAATTAAGGTATTCCTTTATCGGGTTGGATATTTTCATTTACCAAAGCAGGTGTATTGACACGATTTTATCCCGTATTAAATCCATCTTGATATAAACTAAGAGTTAGTTTTAAAAACAAACAGATTCATTTTCGAGTCCTTGGCACCACCTGTAGTGGATACTAATTGCCTTATTCTTTTGATGGAATTTTTAGGGACAAAATTGCGTCTCCATAAATGACAGAGAACAGAAAGGCATGAAGATAAAAGGGGAAAAGGGAGAAAGGAAAAGATACATATGTAAAACTTTCCCCTTCTATTTGATAACGCTTTATACTGCATTTAGATTTCTAATCTTTTTACTTTACGTGTCATCCCTTTTGAATTCATCATTCTCTCTCTCTCTCTCTCTCTCTCTCTCTCTCTCTCTCTCTCTCTCTCTCTCTCTCTCTCTCTCTCTAAGATAAATGGATGCAGATGGAATCCATAATAGCTTCATGTCAGGAAAAAAAAAGATAGAAACTGGTTGAAGGCAAATAGAAACTAATATTATTCGCTTTCATTTTATCTTTGAAAAGCTCGTTATAGTGAATCAAATATTTGAAAAGGAGACAGAGAGAGAGAGAGAGAGAGAGAGAGAGAGAGAGAGAGAGAGAGAGAGAGAGAGAGAGAGAGAGAGAGAGAGAGTGTGTTATTCTATTTACAACACAGTGAGGCGAAATCGTATCTGAGAGGTGAGGGGATCCTAAAATCCCTGGAAATGATCCTGCAATCACAAGAAGGACGTTTGCACTTTCATCACAGTAGGAAGGATAATTCCGTCTAATCATTTAGGATTAAATCGATGGATTAGATTCAGGCTAGACTGGGTCTAGCTTCGCCGCTAGATTTCAAATTGATTGTTGTTATAGTATATTTTATTTGTTTTCTTACACACGTAGCAAATTGGAGATTAAAATGTTTTGAATTGAATGATGAATTACATTTAGGTTACCGCTTTCATCCGATCTCCGTTGCTAATTTCTCTCTCTCTCTCTCTCTCTCTCTCTCTCTCTCTCTCTCTCTCTCTCTCTCTCTCTCTCTCTCTCTCTCTCTCAGTTGGGTTTACGCGGAAGATGATTTTATGGTTGTTTGTCAAGAACGTTTTCATATTGTAAAAATAATCATGATAAGGATTTTTTAACGTAAGATATGAAAATGGATAATGAATATTTATGGCCTTTGATTAAATCTGGTTTTCATACGAATACTTGTGTGATAATTCTTTTTACCGTGAGGATCGTATATCGTGGAATTTTTTCAAACTACATCCGAGAATGGATCCATTATCTAGAGCATTAACAGTTAAGTTTTCCTCGATAGATATTGTGATAAGGAAACGATTCGATGAAGGTATACAAAACGTATTGCGTGGTTCCAGGGATTCAATTTGAATTTAATGGGACTGCTTTAGAAATAAAGTCATCCACTGACGATTGAGCCAGCTCTGTTAGAATTACTACTTAGTATCAGGAGAAAAGTATAAAATCAGGAGAAAAGTATAAAATCTGCAAATAAAGTTGAAGAAACCATAGAACAGGCTAATTTTCTTTGGGAGTCCCGTTATTTCGTTACATCATTTCAAAAATATCTTTGTTTAGGGTTGGAAACGTTCCTGTTTGTAGCCCTATCAAGCAGGATAGCAAGCAGGACAATGCCCTAGAGACTGATCATATATACATATGATCAGCACTTAAGGCCCTTCCCCCAAGCTTGGACCACGGAGGGCCAGGCAATGACTGCTGATGACTCAGCAGGTAGATCTATACAGTAGGTTCCCCAAACCCCCCTTCCCCCAATCCTTAGCTCACAAGGATGGTGAGGTTGCAAACACTAAAGGAACTAACGAGTTTGATAGGGACTCGAACCCTAGTTTGGCGATCACCAGTCAGGGACGTTACCAAATATGCCACCACACCCACAATCTTTTGAACGTAATTTCGACCCCAGCTCAAACCCGATAGTTTCCAGTCATCGCTGCAATTTCACCGGCCTTGGGAGCCATTTGCTTGACCCTCCTTGGTCCTAGCTAGATGGAAAGGGTCTTCAGCGCTGATCATAAGCATATAAGGTCGGTCTGTAGGGCATTGTCCTGTCCCTTGGCTCTGCCAGTCATGAGCCTCCCTTAAACCTTTGAATATATGGGATTTCTATTTCAGTCTCATTACAAAGCTTAGCTGACCATAGTTGGCAAACACTTTTGAGGCATTTGTACTACATATAACATTGAAAGAAAGTAACTTCTAGAGATATTGATTCCACTTTTTAGGTATTCTGGTCTTTCCAGTAAGTGACGCTTAGTCCATAGATACTGGAATTTTATCATGCTGATAACTAATGTCTTGTAATAAGAACAATTCTTATTTTAAACCCTATTGAAAGTCTTTTTCATTTAGGGAAATTTAGAAGTAATCGGAATGCTAAAGAGAAGATCTCTATTTTCTGAAGAGATTAAACTCATCCTTATACTTGCAAACCTGCTGTTCCACTATATTTATAATAAACTTTATTTTTCTATCGATCTTTAAGGCTGGGAAATCTATATTTTTATGTCCCAAAGATTGTGACAAGAGAATGAGGGGGGCGTGTAAAAAATTCCAGTGTCTGCACTCTGGAACTATCAATATTCACAATACCAAGGTGCATCGTTCCCAAAATTGCCTTGTGCTCCATATTTAGTCGATAGTTTTCTGAGCTTTTATGCAATATTGGTTTATCGCCCATAGCAAGCGGCCCAAGAAAAACAGGGTGGTTTTATTCATAGGTCAAATGAATGTAATATCTATATTTCTGTATAATTCCATTGATTCATATTTCATAAGTACCCGAAAAAGAATGAGAATGTATTCTACTACTTTAAGGCCTTAATTCCTGATTAGGGTAGCAAATAAATATTGCAGTTTTTTATCGAAATTCAAGTTAAACAAGGAGAAAGTTCTTATTATTATTATTATTATTATTATTATTATTATTATTATTATTATTATTATTATTATTATTATTATTATTATTATTATTACTTGCCAAGCTACAATCTTAGTTGGAAAAAGAGGATGCTATAAGACCAAGGGTTCCAACAGGAAATAAAAATCCAAGTGAAGAAAGGAAATAGGGTAATAAATAAACTATATATGAGAATTAATTAATAAAAAAATTTAAAATATCTCAAGATCAGTGACAACGTCAAAATAGATATGGCATATATAAACTATGAAGAGAGAATCATGTCAAAATGTTCAGCATAAAGATATTCGCTGCAAGTTTGAATTTCTAAAGATCCACCGATTCCAATGCCTGATTGGGAAGATAATTCCACAATGTGGCCACGTTGTATAAAACTTATAGAATACTGTGTAGTATTGACCCTATGACGAAGAAGGCAAAATATATGTAATTCTGAAGTATTCGGAGAGAGAAGGAGAAGCAATCGTAAAAAAGGGATGGGTGGATGGAGTGAAAAAGACATATTAAAAGAGTTTTAATACCCCAGTGTGGGGAGAGTTTCGAGGCACCGAAAGCCTCTGTGTTAGTGAAGTGTATGAAGTCGCAAAGAATGCGGAAGTTTTTTTTTTTTCCCTCAAGGTTTATCCATTAGTCGGCATTGAAAGTGAAAATGTGGCAGGAACCGTAGTATAGCTTTTCTCTCTGGACCTGCTCTATGTTAGGGAAAAAACTTCATATCTCATATATACATATATATCATCATCATCTTCACCCTCATCATCTTCATCATCATCATCAGCCATTAGTAGTCCACTGCAGAACAAAGGCTTCAGACATGTCCTTCCACTTGCGTCTATTTGTGGTCTTTCCCTGCCAGTCCACATCCACAAATTTTATTAGTTCGTCAATGAATCGTCTTCTCTTTTTTCTCCTGCTTCTTTTAAAACCTCAATCTCTAGGGACCCACTCTGTTATTCTAAATGTCCATCTGTGTCTGTCATTCTCATTATATGTCCTATCCATGTCCATTTCTTTTTCTTATATGTTAGAATTTCCTTTTAGTTTGCTCTCGTACCCATGTTGCTCTTTTTCTGTCTCTTTGTGATATCCCCATCATTATGCTTTCCATGGCTCTCTCAGTTGTAACTAGCTCATGTTCTAAGACTTTAGTAAGGCTCCAAGTTTCTGATGCATAAGTTAATACTGGTAGAACCATCTCATTAAATACTGTTCTTTTTAGAGAAAGTGACATTTTACGTTTCATAATCTCATTTTGTTGACTAAATGCTCTCCATCCCATGCCTGTCCTTCTTTTCATTTCGGTTTCGTGTCCTGGAGAAACACTTACTGTCCGTCCTAATTACGTATATACATTAACAATCTCTAGAGGCTCGTCCATAACTCTTGTCTTTTGTTTTTCTGCATTTTCATGGAACATTATCTTAGCTTTACTCATATTTATTTTCAGTCCTACATCTTTGCTTTCTCTTTTCAAATCTTCTATCATCTTTAGTAATTCCTCCTATGATTCACTAAACACAACTATGTCATCTGCAAATCTTAAATTTAAGGTATCTACAATTAATATTAATTCCTACATTTTCGCCAATTTAAATTCTTAAAAACTTCTTTTAGGCAGGCTGTGAATAATTGAAGAGATATGGGGTCTCCCTGTCTAAATCCCTTTCTCAATCGGTATTTTCTCACTATCTTTATATTAGTTTTAGGGTTGTTGTACTTCCTGTAGATATATCTTCAAGCGTTCTAACATAAGATTCTTCCTTCTATTCCTTGTTTTTGAAAGGCTTTCATTACTGCTGATGTTTATCATTTATTATTAGTATTACTTGCTAAGCTACAACCCTAGCTGGAAAAGCAGAATGCTATAAGAACGGAAATACGGAAAAACTACAAGAGAAGTTCAAGAACAGCAATAACACCAAAACAAATCTTTTATATATATATAAGCTATAAAAACTTGAGAATAACAAGAGGATGAAAATTTCAAAATAACAAGAGAAAGAGAAACACGACAGAACAGTGTGCCCAAGTGTACCCTCAAGCAAGAGATCTCTAACCCAAGACAGTGGAAGACCATGGTATAGAGGTTATGGCACTACCCAAGACTAGAGAGTAATGGTTTAATTTTGGAGTGTCCTTCTCCTAGAAGAGCTGCTTATCATAGCTAAAGAGTTTCTTCTACCCTTACCAAGAGGAAAGTAGCCTCTGAACAATTACAGTGCAGTAGTTAACCGCTTAATAGAAAAAGAATTGTTTGGTAATTTCAGTGTTGTCAAGTGTATGAGGAAAGAGAAGAATGTGTAAAGACTAGGCCAAACTATTCTGTGTATGTGTTGGCAAAGATGAAATGAACCGTAACCAGAGAGAGGGATCCAATGTAGTACTATAAACAGAATCAAAAGCTTTCTCATAGTCTATAAATACCCATACATAGTGATTCGTCATACTCTGTTGATTTTTCCGTTAGGTGGTTAATTACATAGATATGGTTAGTTGTTGAATACCCACTTCTAAAGCTTGACTGCTCTCTTGGTTGACTAAAATCTAGCTGTCTTTCTCTTCGCCCTAATATGATCTTTGTAAATATTTTATATATTATGGAGAGTAAACTTATTGGGTGGTAATTTTCAGGTCTTTTGTGTCTCCCTTTTTGTGAATTAATAAAATGATAAAGTTTGTCCAAGCTGTTGGCATAGACCATTCTTGCAGACATTTTTTGGTGTAGAGTTCAGTCAGTTTGACTACTATGAAATCTCCTTCAGCTATTTCTAAATCAATTGTTATGCTATCATTTTCTTCTGTTGCTTTACCTCTTTTCATGCCTTTTAATGGTTTTCTTACTTTTCTTACTGTTACGTTTAGTTCCGGCTAATCTCTTGTGCTGATTCTATTACAAATTTTGTTAAATTACTGTTCATTTCTTCTTTATTTGCTTCCTTATCATAATGTAGCAGGGAGTACCTATTTTGTATTGCTAAACTACACTCATCAGATTTTTCTCTTGGTACAGGAGTGTTTGTTTTCTTTCTTAATATTATTTTCTCTCTCTCTTTCCTTAGATCTAAACAAATTTTGCTTTTCGCTATTCTCTGATTGCTAAACTTGTTTAACACTGTTAAATCTTTAACTAAATTGAGTTTTTCAATGAGAGTAAAATCTACTATATTTTTTTCTCCAATTGGGCTTTTCATGTCCAATTCTTACGTTCCCTATTTTTCATAAAAGAAGGTGTTCGTGATTTTAAGATTGTTTCTTTCAGCAAATTCTACAAGCATGTCTCCTCTCTCATTCCTTGTGCCTACGCCAAATTTACCTACGGCTGATTCTCTCTCTCTCTCTCTCTCTCTCTCTCTCTCTCTCTCTCTCTCTCTCTCTCTCTCTCTCTCTCTTTTGACCTACTTTAGCAT
>NC_090746.1:62763447-62783447 GCF_036898095.1 Palaemon carinicauda | reverse complement strand
TGGACTGGGGTTCGAGACCTCCTCAAGCCCGTCAGTTGCTAGTAGTGTTTGCAACCTCACCACCCTTGTGAGCTAAGGATTGGCGTTTGAGTGAGCCTGTAGGTCTAGCTTCTGAGTCATCAGCAGCCACTGCCTGGCCCTCCATGGTCCTAAATTGAATTGAAAGGGTCTTGGCCGCTGATCACACACACACACACACACACACACATATATATATATATATATATATATATATATATATATATATGTATGTATATATATATATATATATATATATATGTATATATATATATATATATATATATATATATATATATATATATATATATATATATGTATGTATGGTCCGTCTCTAGAGCATTGTCTTGCTAGGGCATTGTCACCGTCCCTTGACTCTGCCATTCATAAACGACTTCTAACCTTTAAGTGGTCCATTTCATAATAACAGTCGTGTTTATCTAAATAATTGTACAATTCTCGCTTTAATCATCTTGAGACTCCTTTCGAAACTTCATTTATTTCCCATTTTTATTATCTAGTCAGTTTATGCATATTCAGTTATTTTTTTCCTTTGAGAGAGAGAGAGAGAGAGAGAGAGAGAGAGAGAGAGAGAGAGAGAGAGAGAGAGAGAGAGAGAGAGAGAGAGAGAGAGAGCGATATTTTATTGTAACTTCATGTATATTTCCGCATGTCATACGATATATAGATTTGAATTTTAGAAACACGTATACACCCATTCCCATATATCAAATAAATGTACTTTAATAATATTATTGGGCTAGTAAAACTCCTTTTTAATGGTAATGATAATGTAATTATACTTCATGGTAATTTAACAAATCTATTATAATTTTTACACTATTTTCTGGCATTTACCAAAACGAATGAAAAGCCATGTAATTCCCACTTATACGCGCGAGTCAAATTAAGTCCATTCTGTATTAGCCAATCAAGTTTTAATTGGCATGGCATTAAAGCAGTGATTGCTCATTGCTGCAGCCAATAGTAATTCCGTAGGATGATCCGGGTGGTCTAAGTGCTTGGAAGGTCAGCTGATGGGAAACTGGGGAACGCTCCGTTGTTCGAATAATTGTCGTTAACGACAATGCTCTCCGTAAGTGGTCATCGTCGTCGTCTTGCATGTGAGGTGATTGACTGAAGACTCCTACATGTTCCTTGATCTGTGATGTTTTCTTTTTTACTTTTATTCAGAAAATTTAGAGTTTTACACGGTTTATTTATACAAATATATATTAATAGTATAGACATTTAGGATATTTTGAGAATAATCAATTTCGACGGATTAATTACCCTTTTCTGACTTGATGCTGTTGATGTTTTTGTGGAGATAGTATTGATCTTAATCTGGTTTAATTCAAATATGTTGATGAAGCTTTGTTCAGTTTATTGTAAGGTCTAAACATATATAGACCTTTGTTTAGTGTATGTTACAAGAATTCTAGTAAGATTTTTCATAATTCTGACTACCCATTGGAATCAGATTTTCTCATTCTGTACCATCCTGTATGTAGTTCTAGGTATCCAGTTAATTATAAATGAAATATAAAAGCGAAAGGATTGTATAATTCAGAATAAATGCAGTTAGAATATTCAGTTAAGTTTGTACACCACCATGGTAGCCGAGTTCCCAATTGTCTTCCCATCGTCTTCCCATTGAGTTCTGAGAAATAGATGAAGAGAAAATAAACTGCGAACTCACGATAACTAAACAATGGACGAATCAAATGAAAGCTTCTATAGTATCGGATAGTGCAAAATTTAACGGAAAACTAATCGCTTTCATCTACGATCATTATATCTTTTTTTTCCTCGCCCTGTTGTTACATTTAACTGACTCTTGTATATATTACTATTCGGTTGTCTACTTCAATAGAGTCGCTACTAATTAAACCTTCATCCAACCAAATCTAGTCTATGATTCCAGCCTAGGATCTTTATTGTAACTTGAGATACGAATCTCCAAACATTAAACATTTTCATAGTCAGAAATAATGTTTAAAAATCTTCCTAACGTATCTGCGCCATTAGTCAATATCTATATAAGCTAACTACTAGCAAAAAAAAAAAAAATAGATACTGAAAAGACTGGTAATCATGAAAATTTCTTTTGAGATTCTTGATATTAATGTTAAGAAATGAAGCATTTTTTTTTCAGCGCCTCAGAGGGGCACTAAGGTGTTATATAACTATTCATAACCAACAAGCATTAAACTGAAATAGTTCTAAACTATCATGACTATTTTTTTTATAAGGACAAATTATCACAGATAAAACATAGAGAAGCAGCAACACCTGTCAGATTCTATGTTTGCTTTAAACTACATTTGTTTCTAAAATTGCTTTTATCCTCCAAAAGATCTTGAAACATAGAATTACTCTAACCTCATTCTGATATAAATCAAGAAACGTTTGATTTTTTGTTTGAGCCAAGATTCGTACAAATATTGCATATAGTTCGATAAAGTACTCTGATAACCAGAAATTCCTTAGTAACTTGGAAATATCATGAGATCCAAAATTTGCGACACGAAATTTGTGTAGGATCTAATCCAGATGTGCGTCATCTCTCTTTCTCTCACACTCATATAAAAACAGACACACACATTTGAATATAACAACATCAACAGATGAAGCCGTTTTTAGTCAAATGCAGTAGAACGGCCTCAGACTTCTCTGCATTCATGTCTGGCGGTTGGCCATTTTATCACCCCGCTGGTCTTTGCGGATTAGTGATCGTGGGAGACTTTAGTCTGATCGCTCACAACAAACCAGCCTAGTATGGGTGACCCTGACTAGTACACAGTTTTATTGATCATGGCAATACACAAACCATTTCACCACGTTAAGGTACAGCATACCACATTCTAATCTAAGGATATCTCTCTCTCTCTCTCTCTCTCTCTCTCTCTCTCTCTCTCTCTCTCTCTCTCTCTCTCTCTCTCTCTCTAGTAAAATAAGAAAAAGAAACAATTTTTGTAGCACTTAAATTTTGTCCCTAGCTTTCGGAGATTTTGGATTTTTTCTAGATTTAGTCGACAAAATTGCGAAATCTATTTAAATAGCTGTCACAGTTTTGCGTTCATTGGGACAATAGCAGAGAGATGAAAAGCTTACGGTTCATATCCTTAATCAAGTTGGATAGAGTAACCTTTATTTTGATATTTTGACCCTTATTAAAGGGAATATTTTTCTTCTCAAAAATGTACAACGTTGTCACTAGCATGGAACAATTTCAAAAGAAGGGTATTTTCTAATTATAATGAACAATGAGTCCGTTTTATATTTCCGAGATTTAATTTGTTAATATTTAATTTTTATAGAATTGAGGGTAGATTGTCATCAACTGGCAGATGAATGACAGGAGTTTACTTGCATTATGGATCGTAGTAAAAGAGATTTATGTACCTTGATAGAAAAGGACAATATTATACTTGTCCCCCCCCCTTCCCCCCCCCCCCCCTCTCTCTCTCTCTCTCTCTCTCTCTCTCTCTCTCTCTCTCTCTCTCTCTTGCAAATCAGTGTTAGTTAATATAAAGGGTGTTCATTCATTATGACAACCCTATCTTTTTCAACTTATCAAAAGTTATGTAACGAACATTTGTGTGATAAGTGGATAGTAGTCTTATACAGTATAATTCGGTAATGTCGAAATTAATTTACGTGTTACTACGTTTCTCAATTACAGTCATTGTACTTGAATACACTGAAAGTAAAGTAGATTTGATAAAATGTATTCTAATTAGCCTTTGATTAACTTTTAATGTAGTTGCCGCTTGAATAATATAATGATAATCGATTAATTCGCTACATTAAGGGTAATATGTAAGAGTGTAATTGAAAATGAAAAAGTTTTCAACATTTCGTTATGAAAACTTCCAACGAGTCTCTTTGGGAAACTGAGACTGAAAAGGACTCTGTGGAATTCTATAAAATTCACCTGTGGGATCTCAGTGAGACCTGTATTGGATAACTTTCGTCATTTTGCAAAATTCATGGCTCGCCAGAGGACACTTGTACCTTATCTCGCTTCGAGTAAAGGCTGGAAACGAGGGCCCTCACGTTTTTATTACTGTGATTTGGCATCAAATATATTCATATATCAATTAATAAACTTTTTTTATAACTCCCATGCAGATATAAATACAAATATACACACAGATTCAGAATGTATGCAATACACGGTACATTATTTGAAATAAACGTACAATAAAATGCGCTTGGTATTCGGGAAAAGTTATGATCACAGTGTTATTTTCTGATGCTTCGTGATAAAGTGTTAATCATAAAGAATTATTTTGATATATTGTGTTCATTTGAAGAACATCGCTCAGGAAATTCTAGACGAATAATTAAGAAACTATGATCAAAGTTACTTACAAAAACAATAGATTTTGATAAAACACAACTACATTTGATATTCTCATTCAGTTTTTAACGCACTCAGTTTTATATTTCTCGATGCATTACGAATTTTGGTATTTCTAAAGGCGATGAAAGGATATGCGTGCAAAAAAAAAAAAAAAAAAAAAAAAGTATTTGTAGCCACCAATAAATGCAACACGTTCTTAATGTATCACATGAAGACATACTACTAAGTGAATTTCATAAATTCTTGGTCTAAGACTTATGTTGTTAGTTAATAATAAAATTCATCTATATTATATCAGATACTGAATTGATAATGTTCGTTACTTAGAGTATAATTTCATATTTATATATTATTGAATTTTCTTGCAATATGAATAACGCACCCTTTCTGAGTGGGGATACCTTAACGCGGTGCAAGGGTTTGTGTATCGCTATGATCAGCAAAGCTTTGCTAGTCAGGGCCACCCATACTAGGTTGGTTTGCTGTGAGTGATCAGACTAAAGTCTCCCACCATCACTGGTCCTCAATGGACAACTTGGTGATGAAAATGGCCCAACACCAGACATGACTAAAGACATATCTGAGGCCTTTGTTCTGCAGTGAACTAGAAACGGCTACATTTGTTGTTATTGTACTACAACACATGAATATATTTTGATAACGAGTAAGCTACCTCTCCAAATAAGTCCAAACGTACCATGTTGGAACTTGATTGCTTGATGTACGCCGCGTAAAGATTTTCATCAACAAATCAAGCAATTAACAATGACAAGTGTTTCCACTTGAAACTCCAGTTGGCTACCTGATAGATCATCGTTAGCGTCTTTGAATGAAAATACCTTGCATTAGGAGAGCAACAATTGACCTTGAACGTCGTTGTCTTGACAACAGACTAATTGATCTTACCAGTATTTGTTTAAAGGTTTAATGGCCGCCCAGAATTGACAGAGGCAAGGAAGACTGGCATTGCCCTACCCTGCAGGACAATGCCCTAGAGACTGACTATACACACACACACATGTGTATGTGTGTACATATCTATCTAAATATTTAACAGTCATTTTTCGACGGGTCCCGTACACTAGTATTTCAAGATTGAGCCCCGATAACACAATACTCCCTTTTAAACTCCCAAGCAAGCACATGACTTCGAGGAAATCTAACTCATGTTATTTCATGTATACCACGATAGAAACATTATTATATTTATTCCGTTATCCGTTTTCATAATTGTTCCAATTTTACTTTTGGAAAACATTATTGACCGTGTGGCAAATAATCATGTGAACAAAAATGCTTTTCAGGAAAAGATTGGAATACAAATGCATTGTTTCCTGTGGGGATTAAATCAAGACTCTAAGTCGAGGTTCTGAATTATTCACTTGTCAATTGATATATATATATATATATATATATATATATATATATATATATATATATATATATATATATATATATATATATATATATATATATACAGTATATATATATACTGTATATATATATATATATATATATATATATATATATACAGTATATATATATACTGTATATATATATATATATATATATATATATATATATATATATATATATATATATATATATATATATACATATACATATATACACATAAATATACATATACTGTATATATATATATATATATATATATATATATATATACACACATAAATATACATATACTGTATATATATATATATATATATATATATATATATATATATATATATATATACAGTATATATATAATATATATATATATACACACACGCATACATATATATACATATATATATATATATATATATATATATATATATATATATATATATATATATATATGTATATGCATATATATTTATATATAACAAATATATTCATAAACATATATATAGATAGATAGATAGATAGATAAATAGATAGATATAGGCACACGGAATGACAGAGGTATGCTTGAAGAATTTGCTGAAAGAAACAATCTTGAAATCATGAACACCTCCTTTTATAAGAATGAACATGGACATGGAGAAGCCCAAATGGAGAAACGAAAAGATGGAATAAATGTTATTCTCCCCTGAGAAAGTCAATTTAGTTAAAGTTGTAACGAGATTAAACAAGTTGAAGTCAAGCGATCATAGAATGGTGAGTAGCAAAATCTGTTTAGGTCTAAGGAAAGAGAAAAAAAAATAAGAAAATAAACACTCCTGTAATGTGAGAAAAATCTGATGAGTTCAATTTAAAAATACAAAATAGATACTCCAAGCTATATGATGAAATGGAAGCAAGTAAACAAGAAATGAAGAGTAATTTAACAAAACTTGTATTAGAATCAGCATTATAGATTTGTGGAAAACGTCCTAAACAAGATCAAGGAAAGATCAAAAACCTAATTAACAAAAGATGGGAAATGAGGGTAATCCAGAGCGATGTAATAAAAATAGTAGAACTATCCAAAATAATAAACAAACTGATATCCCAAGATATTAGTAAACGCAATGAAATCAAAATTGAAAACAACACTAAAGGAAGGAAGAAGCATCAAAGTGATGAAAAGAAGACTTCGAACAAGGTGCCTACAGATGTTTGCTTTATAGGATGAAAATGGAAATATCATCTACAATAGAATAGAGTGATGAAAATTACAGAGGATTTCTGTACAACACTTTAAGATAGTAATATAAGAAATAACTTTACCAATAGAAAACATTAAACACCTGAGCCGGTATTAAACGTTACAGTGGGAGAAGTAAAGAAAGTATTAGAAGGCAAGAAAAGAGGCAAAGCAGCAGGAGAAGATGGCCTAACAATTGATTTAATAATAGATGGAGGAGATTTCATAGTTGTAAAACTCGCTGAACTCTACACCAAATGTCTGCAAAAATGCTCTATACTATAGCTTGGAAAAAACTTTTTTTATTATGCTAATTCTCAAAAATTGAACCACAAAAGACCTGCAAAATTACCAACCTAGAAGTTTACTCTCCGTAATATATGAAATATTTACAAAGATCATATTAGGCCGAATAGAAAGACAACTAGACTTTCATGAACCAAGAGAGCAGACAGGCTTTAGAAGTAAGTATTCATTAACTCACCATATCCATGAAATTTCAGAGAAACAACAAATTAGAGTTATGGACGAGCCACCTGAGATTGTTAATGAGTATACGTACTTAAAACAGTGTTTCCCCGGGACACGAGACCGAAATTAAAAGGATAAAGCATGGGATAGAGAGCATTTGGTAAACAAAATGAGATTATGAAATGTAAAATGCCACATTCTCTATAAAGAAAACTATTTAATTAGATGGTCCTACCAGTAATAACTTATGCATTAAAACAAGTTAGATACAACTCAGAGAGCAATAAGAAAGAATAATGCTGGGATCAACACTAAGAGATATAAAAAGAACAACATAGATACGCAAGAGGATATTCTAACAATCTGTAAGAAATAAATGGACATGGGCAGGACATATAATAAGAATGACAGATGATAGATGGATATTAAAAATAACGAAATGGATTCCTAGAGACTGTAAAAGAAGCAGGGGAATTAAGAGAATACGATGGATTGACGAACTAAGAAAGTTTGCGGGTGAGGACTAGCACAGAGAGACCATAAAAAGATGCAAGTGGAAGGACTGTCTGAGGCCTTAGTTCTACAGTAGACTAGTAACGGCTGATGATGATAATGATGATGTGTGCATATATATATATATATATATATATATATATATATATATATATATATATATATATATATATATATATACATATATATATACATATGTATATATATACAGTACATATATATATATATATATATATATATATATATATATATATATATATATATATATATATCATCCTTATCAGTTAATTTTCGCCAGTCGTCTCTATCTAGTGTTTTAAAATCAATACTTCTCCATTCATCATATCCTCCTTCACGCTTCATAGTCTTCAGCCATGTAGGTCTGGGTCATCAAACTCTTCTAGTGCCTTGCGGAACATAGTTGAAAGTTTGCTGAACTCATCTCTCTTGGGGAGTGCGAAGAGCATCCCCAAACCATTTCCATCTACCCCTCACCATGATCTCATCTACATATAGGACTCGAATAATCTCTCTTATAGTTTTATTACTAATAGTGTAGTTTCATTTAGCACTCCAATATTCTTCTGAAGGCTTTGTTCTCAAACCTACAAAATCTGTTGAATATTGACTCATGTCAATAGAGTAACACCGATCTCACTAAACTGATATATCGCCTGATTTTTATATGTAATTTCAGGCGATTTGATTTCAAAATTTTACTTAACCTAGCCATTGTCTGATTTGCTTTTTTCCATCTTTCATTAAACTGCATTTCTAAGGACCCTGCATTAAAGATCATAGGTCCTAAATATTTATATGATTCTACCTCATTAATCCTTTCTCATTCCAATGATATTTCCTCTTCCACTACATATTCCGTTTGCATCAACTCAACCTAATGTGATATTTCATGCATTCTGGTAAGCATCCATTGCAAATCCTGTGGGGTTCTGCTAATAAGGACAGCGTCATCAGCATACTCCTATTACCAATCCAGTCCAATCATTCTCCACCATCACCAACTATTCTATGCAATACAAAATCCATAAGGAGGATAAACAACATAAGTGACAACATATTCCCTTGGAGTACTCCACTGTTCACTGGAAATTCATTTGAAAGGACTCCACTAGTATTAACTTTGCACTTGCTATGCTCATGAGCAGACTTGATCAAATTTACATGTTTAAGAGAAACTCCATAATATCGCAGGACTCTCGACAAAATTGGCCGGTGCACACTATCAAAGGATTTTCATAGTCTACAAATGTCATCAAAAGTGGATTTCTATATTCTAGTGCTGTACATGTCTTAAAAGGGAAATTTGGTCATTACATCTTCTACCTTTATTTAAATCCTGCTTATTCAACTCTCAGCTTTTCATCAATAGTTCTCTCTGCTCTCTTTAAACTAAGCATACTATATATTTCTATGACAACTGAAGTAAGTGTGATAATTCTGTAATTACTGCAATCAGTCAGGTTACTTTTTTTTTTTTTTTTTTTTACCAACACTCTTAGGTCCCATTCATCAGGTTTTGGCTCTTCATGGCACATTCAGCAAAATAATCTTGTAAGTATTATTCTGGGAGTCACTTAATTTTCGGCCAATATCATCTCAGAAGTTATTCCATCGCATCCAGGGGCTTTCCATCTATTGAGTTTTTGTAATATCTTCGACTTCAAACACTGTATTCATTCATGGGCACATCAAGTTCTTCCGAAGCTTCAGGTATAACAATCACATTATTCCCTTCATATATCCTATTAATGAGCTCACTAAAGTGTTCCACCTAACGTTGTCTTTCTTCATCTGTTAGCATAACATATCCATACCTTTTTTGATGGGTATATGCTTCTTCTTCTTTGGCTCAGTAGAGATTTCATTAATAATTCTATGAGCAATTGTAACACCATAGCCACTTCCTGAATTCATATCTTTGTCACTCTCAGCTGCTTTTCTGTTTAAATATTGTCTCTGGTCATTCGTCGCTTTTCTTCTGAATTCGCTATCAATACTGGAATACTTTGCATGGTCTATCTTGTAATTTTCATTACTTCCTCGAAAACTTTCAACAATAACTTTCTGTCTTTGACATATTCTCATAGTATCCCAAGTGTCATTCGATATCCAAGGCTTTTTCCTTGTAACTGCATGTCCCAAAACTTCACTACCAACTGACTGATATATGTTCTTAATATCTCTTAAAGTCTCAAAGACTTCAAATTGATTCCTACATTCAATTCCAGACGTTTCTCTGTGCTCATCTTCTAGAAGCTTAGTTGTATCAAACTTAGATTTTCTATCTACATTTTTGTTGGGTGCTTTCAGTTTTAATTTCAGTGTGGCAATGAGGAGCTGGTGATCACTACCAATATCTACACCTCTATGGCTTCATACATGTCTCATACACATATATACACCGATATATACATAGACTTATCTATCTATCCATCTATGTGTATATACACGTATATCTATATAAAGTATATGCATATGTATATACAATGTATCTATATATATAATATATATATATATATATATATATATATATATATATATATATATATATATATATATATACAGTATATATATATATATATCTATATATACTATATATATATTTATTTACATATATCTATATGTATATAGAGTAGTCATACGTTTGGCAATGGGTCTCAGCGTGACAGGAAAGAAATATATATATATATATATATATATATATATATATATATATATATATATATATATATATATATATATCCAGACACTTGCACTTTATCCTATAAGGGAGATTTATCGCTAAAAACAGATTCCTTAGATGTGACTGCTAGGACAAAGCCTACTCCTGCACCTCCTTCCTCTTAGATGATGATAATCGAGGCTATAAACATCACTTTCATTTTTTTTTTTCATCTAGAACTATGCAAAAATTTTACTTACATATATGTGAGAAATGTTCATAATGTCCACTGAAAATTGTAGCTCTCAGTGTAGATGCATCGGGGAAATAATTTTGTAAACCAAACAAAACTTTAATCTTTATTAGACTTTCCGTTAGCATTTTTGAGAAATTTAATAAAGAAATATCCAATTTTTCCTTCAGAATTGCTTGATGCCTTAAACCTCCATTCTATTTTGCGGTCTTCTTTAGAATTCCCCAATGCATTAAACTTCCATTCTATTTTGCATTCTTCTTCACCATATTCGGAAGTTGGGATGGAATTGGTAAGTCAACTCTAACCGAATTATTATCAGCCGAATCCGTTTCAACAGAGTGACCCTTATAAATTAGCGTTTATATTAGATCCTCCTATTCTGCAAATGATAACGACCCAGTACGTTCGTTTTGGTGGTGTAGTAGGTGTCGGGGATAGTGAGCGGGGGAAACGGTGCTTATAATGGACGATTGATCTCCTGGCTCGGGTTAATGTAATGGCATTCGAAAATTATACAGCCAATTCCCCCATTCGGAAATGCTCTTGTTGAGTTTATGTCCCGATGATTAGGGAAGGACACGTGATCGTTTTGTCAATAGCATACTGTTCCCGGGAGAGACATTTATTGTGTGAATGGCCAAAGCTTTGCTACGATATCCATTGTTATTCAAACAGAAGAGGGTTTAATCTAGATATACACTCTAGCTACCTATGGGAATTTCGTATAGTTCGTTGCTAATACGACCTCTCAGTATAATGACTTTATAGGGAAATCTATTCAGTAATAAATAAAACATGAAAATATCACATCAGATATGGAAATTAATGAATATATCCGAAAATGGACTTTCTTCTCAACCTATTTGATTATAGAAGTCAGGTCGTTGCTTTTATACTCTCTATCCTATTAAATTTATAGATTCCTAGCACTTTCCAAATATTCCTAGGGATCATTGTCTGAACCTAAGAAATTGAACTTGGCATAAATGATGGGCTTCTAATAGGGCTAAAGTTAAAAGGAAAGTCGCTCAAACTGACCTAGTGTTTGTAACAAGCTAAGATAGAAGGTGATTAAACGTTGGATTTTCCACCTGCCTTGTAGATTTATCTGTGGTATTCAAACTTGCAATATAGCTACCGTTTAGCGGTCTGTAATGGTGACGTAAAAGATTAAGAAATATGTGAAGCAAGAATCCTCTTGTTTTATATTTAAACCGAAGACAAAAATATAAAAGGACAGCCAGACATTGCCAAGTACTCGCTTTTCATTAGTCCTCATATAATGTTATATGGTGTTAGATATCTGATAAACCGAGGCCAGAGTGAAACTTCTGAAAGTATTCGCTTCGCCATACTAATTTGATAATGTGATGGCTTAATACGGATCACTTGGATCAATGAATTTATCGACGTCGGATTATCAGCTATCTTTTTATATGTATCAGTGGAATGTCTTACGCGATTACCCTTCCTAAGCTATTACAAACACTACATGCAAACACTGAAATCTGCATTAAACCTTTCGAAGAAATACACTGTTGGATTCACAGTTTCCTCAATGAATTCAGATACACAGGTAGTCTGTGGTATTGTGTATTGGAATTCTTGAAGCCAACTATACTTCATTGTTGATCCTTACCCGAAGATTCTATATTTGGGCTTCCCGGTATTTGATCTTAAGATACATCCGCGGAAAGATATCTTACCCTGACAAACTCTTCGTTGGATACTCATCAATTCTTAGTTCTTTGAGTAAATCTGTAATGTAAATTAGAAAATATGTGACTTTCTATTTTCTTAAATTTTTAGTAATGTTATTTTTTTTTTCAACAATATCTACTATTTTTCACATTTTTTCGTAATGTTTTTTTTTTCCTAATGAATGATGCGTAATATCTTTATTCTTATTTTATCAATGATTATTATTGGGGGGTAATTGTATAGACTGACTTCCTTGAATATAAAGGAAACGACAAGGCTAAGTTTCAGTATTCTGTAATGAAAAATAATAAATTTATAGAAACCTATTTGTCTGTCGTTGATTTTCGCCGTTGAGACGCCAGTTTGCGTAACTAAAGCACTTCAGTCCATCATAGTTGAATCACAAGGCTTTTTAAACTCCAACGGTTCCCATTTCCGAAAAAACCATGTCTATGTTGGTCATTGACATTGGAGTCAAAATGTCAATTTTGGAAACATGATAATGCTCAGTCACTGGAATATTGCTATTACAAGTGACAGGTGACGTGTCAGAATTGAAGGCAATAACAATGAATGCTTTCCTCATAACGTTTATATTACCCGTTTTCTGACGGCCATTTCAATTACTATAATATACAGAACGTTATTAACAAACTTCAGTGTTGTTTCCTTGTCAATCTTCGCGTTGGATGGGTATCTTAACCAATATTACTACTAATAATTATTCGATAATAACAGTAACATTGAAAATTATAGTAACAGTAGGGTTAACAATGTTAATAATGACACATAAGTATAATACACTTTTTAAGATCTTGCAGTAGGACTATTCCCAATAAATTCCAGTAAAATTTTATTTACCCTTTTACTCCCTTTGAGAAAAACTTTTAGCGTAGAATATTTCACTCTTTTTGTATTTAATGGATATTAATGAAAGAAATGTTTTGATAGGTTTTAAGCAAATATTACCACGTCTTGAAATACATAGATAGTGAATCATCTACTAGATTTAAAATCTAGTCAAAGAATTTCAACATGAGTATATATCTGTTGATAAAACAAATGAAAAGTATATAATTAAGCGAAGAATGGCATGAACATGAATTTTATAAAAAAAAAAAAAAATAAATAAATCAAGGATAGCTATATATCCAAATAGTATGAGATTCTTGGATATGCATAAAATGATAAGATGTTTGTCAGCGTAGGTAAACGAATGCACAATACCCTGCCTATTCAATCAAAGCCAGATATATTATGGACAATATAAAATTTCAGTAACAGAAATAAAAGTTATAGAAAAGTGGACTGCATTATAAACAGATGTGGGATAATTCATGGAAGATAAAGATTCTATATTTTTTTATCTAAGTAAACTCAATTGGGAAAAGGAAACTTGTTTTATCTTATCAGTAACGATGAATCACCCAAAAGACAGGAATGCTCTCAGAATAAAAAAACGAATTCTTAGAGAAAGAGAGAGAGAGAGAGAGAGAGAGAGAGAGAGAGAGAGAGAGAGAGAGAGAGAGAGAGAGAGAGAGAGAGAGAGAGAGAGAATAGATAAGATACTGAACTATCTCTGGCACCGCATATTGGCAGTGGGGGTGTAACTCAGAGGTAGAGTGCTCGCTTCGCATGTGAGAAGTCCCGGGTTCAATCCCCGGCATCTCCAAGGAATTTTGACCATAACTATTTCTAATTATCTCTTGACAGGAATCATATCCGTAGTTTCAGCTAGATTAGCATTCGACAACATAAGAATGCATAGCTTTGTTGTATTAAGACACTTTATATCGGGAAAGGGGCTACCTGTTTGTCATTAAAAATAAATGAATGTTATGATTTCAACAAATTTAAATCTAAAAAGAATAGAACTTATATTATCATCGCAGGAGGTATACTGTGGTGAAAATTGGCTTTCGTTATACATAAGTAATTAAATCCCTCAGATATTCATTATTCTCCTCTGAAAACTAATCGTTCGTAATCCTATAGACTTTATAGTCTTAATGAGCGAAGATTTTGAAGAAAAAAACATGGTTCAAATAGACTTGGTGAGATTAGAAGTATATTTTTTTTTCTTTTTCGCTCTCTCCATTCATCGCGCTGGAATAATTTAATCAATAGATGAAGAACCAAAAATAAAATATGTAACGAAGTATATTACATATCAAAACAAACTAGATAAATCAAAGTTAAACATCACCTGTTAAGAGGCATCCTCAGCTCTCTTTGACTCCCAACCCCCATCTCATAAAAGTTTATTGGCAGTTAATAGCGAACGATTATGACAAATCGCTCCCACTGGAAAGAGGAAAAGTAGTATTGAAAAAAATATACGAATATTAATGGAAATACTGCTTTCAAAAGGGTTTAGAGAAAATGATGAAATAAGTTTGGATAAATATCATTCCTGTATAGATTGACTAGGAATTAATCAAAATATAGATCTTTATTCAACTTGTATCCACAAAATTAACTCAATATTATTTACATACATACATACATATACCAAAGGCACTTCCCCCAATTTTGGGGGGTAGCCGACATCAACAAATGAAACAAAACAAAAAAAGGGACCTCTACTCTCTACGTTCCTTCAGCCTATCATTTACAGTATCTATTAATCCTTAAAGCAAATTAAAACTCTTATACATACACCATAAAGATTCTCCGTAAAATTCACCTAATTTTCGCTCCGACACTTCTTTTCATGATTTAAGATTCTTCAATATTCCGTCATCTCTACATTTTCAATGTTTGCGTGGGATTGGTGTCTGTTCTAGAGTACAGTCAAAATGGTATGAATGCTATAGATCTTTTGTATTTTATTTGTATAAACATATATATATATATATATATATATATATATATATATATATATATATATATATATATATATATATATATATATATTTATATATATATACATAAATATATATAAATAATATATATATATATATATATATATATATTTATATATATATACATAAATATATATAAATAATATACATATATATATATATATATATATATATATATATATATATATATATATATATATATATATCCTTACGAAGCTGGTCTAGTGTATAGTAAATACAGTAGTTTATTAATGATTTTATTTATATTTCATTTGTGCATTAAAGGGATGATAATCAGCCCATAAAATGAGTTCCTCTCATGTAGATGTAAGTATTTTATGTAAATTACGTAAGACTCATCGTGAATTTTATTGTATTCTTTATTCAAGTTAGTACAGTATTTGTAAATTTACGTTATTTTTAAGAATTAACTTTTTATTTCACGTAATTTTGTTACGAAGTCATACGTAAATTAGTAGAGAGTGTTGTGGGATTTGTGCGAGATATGAACAAATGTTTAGGTAATGTTCTTTTATATTTTATGAGGTATTGCGCCATGTTTGAGAGAGAATGCTCAGTAACATGTGCTTTAGAAAATTCTGTACAACGTGCTTTAGAAATTTCATAAAAGGCCTGGTGATGGGATGTTATCTTTTTTTTTATTTTGAGGACAAAGGGTGGGCAGAGCCAGCTGACAGAGAGAGCCGTCAGGCGTGGTGTGAATAGCGTTCAGGAGAGTGATACTTGGCAACTCTAGCACCGTGTTCGGCCCCCACGCTTCCAGACCTCAGTCCGGGAAGTTTCTGGAAGTTGCTGAATTTCATATAATAAGGCGACACCAAGGTTAGAGAGAGTGATAGAGATAGAGATTACCAGTATTAAGATTGTCATCTCCTCACCTCTCTCACTCTCGCACGCAATCCTGTGTATTGTTTTCAAAAGTGTTCAGAACGTATAGTGTGTCCTGTCCTAAGTGACTCTGTGCCCCAAAGTAAATCGTGTGTCGGAAAGATACGTAAGACGAAACGGTGATTTTGAATTCATTGTATTAGGGTGTAAAGTTTTTGTAATTGCCTCTGTAGGAAGGTAAGATTTTGTATCGTGATCTGGTAGTCTATTTTCGTTAAGTATCAAACTTAAATATTGTATTATTCAGATTTAATTTCAAGCTTTTGTATAATTTTCATTGCATATATTTATTTTGTCTTAGTCTAAGGTTTATTCAGATTTAACATTTAACCCTTTTACCCCCAAAGGACGTACTGATACGTTTCACAAAAGCCATCCCTTTACCCCAATGGACGTACCGGTACGTCCTTGCAAAAAAATGCTATAAATTTTTTTTTTTCATATTTTTGATAATTTTTTGAGAAAATTCAAGCATTTTCCAAGAGAATGAGACCAACCTGACCTCTCTATGACAAAAATTAAGGCTTTTAGAGCAATTTAAAAAATATATACTGCAAAATGTGCTGGGAAAAAAATAACCCCCTGGATGTTAAGGGTTGGAAATTTCTAAATAGGGTTAAAGTTAAGTGATATATATTTTCAGATCATAACATTTTTGTCTTAATCTAAATTTTATTCAGACTTAATAATTCAAGTGATTTATTTTGTTATGTAAATTCTTTTCAAAGTGTTGTAATATATATAGAATATATATTTATTTTTGTAAAAAGTGTATTATTCCAATCACCATTGTTTGAAATCAGATTCCGCTTGTATCCTGTTAAGAACCACGGTGAGTTTTAAATAATATTTAAGAGTAATTACCAAGTTTAGTTTTGAGTGTACTTAAGAGACCTTTGGATATTAAGTTTTTTATATATTACTGTCTGGCAGTTATTTAACTGCCCCAGAATACATTTGATAATATTTCAAAGTGTAACAGTTTTAATGTAAAAGCAAACAAAGGAGTTTGGAATTCGAGAGGTTGAGTAACTTGCCAGTCGTGGTATATATGATATTATATGTTTGGTTCCTGTCACGAACCATAGTATACTATATTTTGGGTGGCCCAGACCCGGGAGCCTTCATCGTATAATATCTATCTATATATATGTATATATATATATATATATATATATATATATATATACATGTATATATATATATATATATATATATATATATATATATATATATATATATATATATATATATACAGTACACACACACACACACACACACATATATATATATATATATATATATATATATATATATATATATATATATATATATATATATATATATGTAGATACACACACACACACACATATATATATATATATATATATATATATATATATATATATATATATTTATATATATATATATATACACATACATACATACATACCTATAAATCATCAGTTGTTTCTTATCCACTACGTAACAAAGGCATCACACATGCCCTTCCGCTTGCGTCTATTTATGTTCTTTCTATGCCAGTCCACACTCGCAAACTTTTTAAATTCGTCCGTCCATTGTCTTCGCTTCCTTCCTCTACTTCTTTTCCAATTGCTAGGGACCCATTTTGTTATTCTTAATATCAATCTATTATCAGTCATTCTCATTGTATGCCCTGCCCATATCCTTTTCTTATTATTATATGCTGTTAGAATATCGAATACTTTATTTTTCTCTCATAATCATGTTGCTCATTTGCTGTCTCTTGGTCTTATTGCATTCATTATTCTTTCCATAGCTCTTCGAGTTGTAACTAGCTTATGTTCTAAGGTTTAAGCAAGGCTCCAAGATTCTGATACATAAGTTGATACTGGTAAGACCATCTGATTAAATACTTTCCTTTTTAGAGAAAATGGCATTTCACTTTTCATAATCTCAATTTGTTTACCAAAAGCTCTCCATTCCATACATATCCTTCTTATAATTTCGGTTTCGTGTTCTGGGGAAATACTTACTGTTCGTCCTAATTACGTATATTCATTAACAATCACTAGAGCTTCGTACATAACCCTTATTTGTTGTCTCTCAGCATTTTCTTTAAACATTATCTTAGTTTTAATCATATTAATTTTCATTCCAACATGTCTGTTTTCTCTTTTTACTTCTTCTAACATCTTTTGCAATTCCTCCCATGATTCACTAAACACAACTATGTCATCTCCGAATTTTAAGTTGTTGAGGTATTCCCCATTAATATTAATTCCTACGTGTTCCCAATCTAAATTTGTGAAAAAAGCTCTAGGAATGCTGTGAAAAATTAAGGAGAAACTGGGGTTTCCCTGTCTAATTCGTTTCTCACTCGGAATTTTCTCACTATTTTTATGTAGTTTTAAAATTGCTGTACTTTCTGTACAGATATCATGAAGTATTTTAACATAAGATTCGTCTATTAATACCTTGTCTTGTAAGAGCTTTCATTACTGCTGAAGTTTTAACAGAATCGAAAGCTTCTCATAGTATATAAATGTCATACATAGTGGTTTGTCATACTCGGTTGAACTTCCATTAGCTGGTTAATTACATGGATATGGTCAGTTGCTGAATATCCACTTCTGAATCCTTGCTCTAAATCCTGTGCATTTCTATATATATATATATATATATATATATATATATATATATATATATATATATATATATATGTGTGTGTGTGTGTGTGTGTGTATGTATATAAGATTCATCATCATCATCATCTTCTCATACGCCTATTGACGCAAAGGGCCTTGGTTAGATGTAAATAAATACTTTTCCATTCACCATCTCCTACTTCACGCTTCATAGTCCTCAGCCATGTAGGCCAGTGTCTTCCAACTCTTTTAGAGCTTTGTGGAGCTCAGTTAAAAGATTGGTTTACTATTCTTTCCTGGAGACTGCGAAGAGCATGTCCAAACCATCTTCATCTACCCCTCACCATATATATATATATATATATATATATATATATATATATATATATATATATATATATATATATATATATATATATATATATATATATATATATATATATATATATATATATATATATATATATATATATTGCATTGCGTTGTTGCTTTTTCATAATTCTGGCAAAATGTCGAACTTTGTTGCAGTCATATTACAAATTGTTCTTTTAAATTAATTAAAAGGATAACAAAATTAATTTCCTTTCTGTGGTAATATTGAGGATTCTATTCCTTCTTTTGACCTCGTAACCTATTTCCAATGTAATTAACATTCGTAAAACTTTCCCTTAAATAAAAAGAAAACGGAAAATGAAAGCCCGATGGACTTGGTTGTCTGTTTAATTTCCAGGATTTGCCAATCTAAATATAGCGTGGGAACTGAAAATCAGTGATTATACGAAGTATTGTACTGTTATACCGGTTGCGCCATAGCTGAGTGATTGTGGTATTATTATTATTATTATTATTATTATTATTATTATTATTATTATTATTATTATTATTATTATTATTAGTTAAGTTTCTTGTTAGTTAGGGCCTTCTAAGGGTCATCTATATCACTCCGAT
>NC_090746.1:62755947-62758447 GCF_036898095.1 Palaemon carinicauda | reverse complement strand
AGAAAAAAAATTGTATGACATTCTCAAAGACTACCGGTATTCATATTGAAAAGAAAGAATTTCTTACATCAAAGTAATTGAGCAGGAGAGAGAATCTCTCTCTCTCTCTCTCTCTCTCTCTCTCTCTCTCTCTCTCTCTCTCTCTCTCTCTCTCTCTCTCTCTCTTTCCAAATGATATTAAGCGTACCCCTAAGCATACTTAGCGAAATTTAAAAGTTTTCTAAAACATTTCATTATCAATCTTTACTGCTTTTTAAAACTTCTGACAGCTGCTCCAACGGATAAGAGAACTTTGATGGAAAGAGTCTATAATTATTTCTGAAAATAAGTATTTTACGTTTTCACACACTCACACACACACACACACACACACACACACACACACACACACACACATATATATATATATATATATATATATATATATAAATTATATAAATATGTATACACACATACATATATACATATATATGTGTGCGTGGCTGTGTACATACATAGTATGTGTACCACTGAAGTTTTATCATTTGCATTATTTAAAGTTATAACCAATATATATTCATGTTCAGATCAACATGTTTTTTTCCAACATATCGAATCATCTCTGCCGTCACATCATTCCATATTCAGATCGGTTATGTCGCAAAAATATGGTAAAAGTCCTTTTGTATTGTGTATATATTATCGTTACTCATACTCCATGCGTTTGCCCATTACTAGAGATAAAAAGTTATATACATATACCTTCCCAAAGTCCATGGCATCACTGAAAACGGTTGAATGTTATTTCTAAATGATAAGCAATTTGATTCTACTCTTTGTGGGCAAATAAAGTTATTATATCTTGAATTAATTTCAGGTGACATATGTTCCTTTGAATATTTCTGGAAGCTCAATCCAGAAATCATGTCTTTTATACTAATGCGTGACCCCTTTTTTATTTACAACACCCATCAAGCGTTACAAACAACTGGATGGCTACCCCAAAGGTTAGTGGTGTTATAAAATATACTTGAATTCAGTGTTAGTCAAGATAAAGTTGGAGACGCAGCTATCATTAATGTAACCTGATAATCCAAAACACGTCGGTTTTCCCCTGATCCGTTGATTTAGGAAAACTGATCAGTTATTTTCTCTCGCTTCACGGCGGTGTTCGTTACCCTCCCTAGTTTTCAATCAAACGGGGAATTAGAAAAGAATTGTTATTTCTTTCTTTTGGCCTTCATTAATATTCCTGGAGTACAATTGTGAACTTTTATTTCCTTATCATCGAGAGTTCAATTGTGAACTTTTATTTCCTCATCGTCGAGTTAAAAGGTAAAATCTGCGGGGAGTCCACTTCATCGCAAGACCCTCTAAAAGTACGAGTGTTAAATTGGCACGTCATTAAAAGTGGGTCATCTGATGTACCCGATGATATTAATTGGGAACGTTTTCAAGAATTCATTTGTATATTTATCTCCCAAATCTTCCCTTTGGTATCATCTATCGTCTTCACTTTATCTTTTTCTCCTTGGCATTTCGTCTTTTGTCTATCGTGCTGATTTTGTTTTCAGGGTTGGCAGGATATTCTGCGGAATACAATACTGAATTTGTAATGAGTTTGCTATTCCTTGCTTTATATTCTCGGCGTGAAATGGACTTCTGATGCTCTTATATCAGTTGGAAGTTATTGATGGCTTATTGAAGTTAAATGGATGATGTTTCAAATAATGCACTTACCTTGCCTTACTATCTAAAAAAGATTGCCTTGCAGCCTCTCCATATCATATCTAGTTAGTAAAATATTTTACTTCTTGCGTACGCTTACGTGTGGCACCGCGCTATAGTCCAGCATATTAATGATTTCATAAATTCAATTAACTGGCTGTAGTTAACTACAAATCAATATCTTTGTCGTATCACAGAGGCCTCACACTGATTTTTGTTGTTCACCTTTATTTTTTTCCCATTTTTTTGTCTAAGCTTTTGCGAATTTATGTTGACGTTTACGCCCATTTAAGTCTTGATGTCAATTCACTAAAGCCAATAGGTTATTACTAATTAAATTTTAAAAATATTATTTCGGGGTTTAATCTTTTCTAGGTCCTTGTTCATGTGTGCTCTATTTCGCAATCTTTAAAGGGAATTCTAAGTTTGATTAGCAATTCTTATACCGCATTAGAAAATGCATTAAAGACGAAAAAACTACTCTTTACAATATTAATAACAAGTATACACAAAATATATTTTTATTGCCATGCACTAAAGACTTTAAAAATATTCCTTATATATTTAAAATTCAATGTTAAGGTATCATTTAAAAATAATAAAACCTTAACAAGCAGTTTTAATAACTCTTATTTTACCACACCAAAGGATATTAACATTAATACTGCCCAAGCTACAACCTTAGTTGGAAAAGTAGGATTCTACAAGCCCAAGGGCTCTAACAGGGAAAGCAGCCCAGTACGGAAAGGAAATAGAGAAGCAGTTAATAAACTATATATGAGAAGTAGTGAAA